>NW_026968475.1:7902-91000 GCF_028390025.1 Pseudophryne corroboree | reverse complement strand
TTGACCAAAATCGACAGGTCCGGGGCTTAGGGAATTTCTCATATGCCACAAAACGGTTGAAGCTCCTGTTCAAAAATGATGCTCCAAAATCAACTTCTGTCACCTTAGTGATACATTTTGGGATAGTACCTTAAGTTTAAAGCAGAAATTGGGGCACTTTTGAAATTTTCATTTTTGACCAAAATCGACAGGTCCGGGGCTTAGGGAATTTCTCATATGCCACAAAACGGTTGAAGCTCCTGTTCAAAAATGATGCTCCAAAATCAACTTCTGTCACCTTAGTGATACATTTTGGGATAGCACCTAAAGTTTAAAGCAGAAATTGGGGCACTTTTGAAATTTTCATTTTTGACCAAAATCGACAGGTGCGGGGCTTAGGGAATTTCTCATATGTCACAAAACGGTTCAAGCTTCTGTTCAAATATGATGCTCCGAAATCAACTTCTGTCACCTTAGTGATACATTTTGGGATAGCACCTACAGTTTAAAGCAGAAATTGGGGCACTTTTGAAATTTTCATTTTTGACCAAAATCGACAGGTCCGGGGCTTAGGGATTTTCTCATATGCCACAAAACGGTTGAAGCTTCTGTTCAAAAATGATGCTCCGAAATCAACTTCTGTCACCTTAGTGATACATTTTGGGATAGTACCTAAAGTTTAAAGCAGAAATTGGGGCACTTTTGAAATTTTCATTTTTGACCAAAATCGACAGGTCCGGGGCTTAGGGAATTTCTCATATGCCACAAAACGGTTGAAGCTCCTGTTCAACAATGATGCTCCGAAATCAACTTCTGTCACCTTAGTGATACATTTTAGGACAGCACCTAAAGTTTAAAGCAGAAATTGGGGCACTTTTGAAATTTTCATTTTTGACCAAAATCGACAGGTCCGGGGCTTAGGGAATTTCTCATATGCCACAAAACGGTTGAAGCTCCTGTTCAAAAATGATGCTCCAAAATCAACTTCTGTCATCTAATGATACATTTTGGGATAGCACCTACAGTTTAAAGCAGAAATTGGGGCACTTTTGAAATTTTCATTTTTGACCAAAATCGACAGGTCCGGGGCTTAGGGATTTTCTCATATGCCACAAAACGGTTCAAGCTTCTGTTCAAAAATGATGCTCCGAAATCAACTTCTGTCACCTTAGTGAAACATTTTGGTATAGTACCTAAAGTTTAAAGCAGAAATTGGGGCACTTTTGAAATTTTCATTTTTGACCAAAATCGACAGGTCCGGGGCTTAGGGAATTTCTCATATGCCACAAAACGGTTGAAGCTCCTGTTCAAAAATGATGCTCCGAAATCAACTTCTGTCACCTTAGTGATACATTTTGGGATAGTACCTTAAGTTTAAAGCAGAAATTGGGGCACTTTTGAAATTTTCATTTTTGACCAAAATCGACAGGTCCGGGGCCTAGGGAATTTCTCATATGCCACAAAACGGTTGAAGCTCCTGTTCAAAAATGATGCTCCGAAATCAACTTCTGTCAACTTAGTGATACATTTTGGGATAGTACCTTAAGTTTAAAGCAGAAATTGGGGCACTTTTGAAATTTTCATTTTTGACCAAAATCGACAGGTCCGGGGCTTAGGGAATTTCTCATATGCCACAAAACGGTTGAAGCTCCTGTTCAACAATGATGCTCCGAAATCAACTTCTTTCACCTTAGTGATACATTTTGGGACAGCACCTAAAGTTTAAAGCAGAAATTGGGGCCCTTTTGAAATTTTCATTTTTGACCAAAATCGACAGGTCCGGGGCTCAGGGAATTTCTCATATGCCACAAAACGGTTGAAGCTCCTGTTCAAAAATGATGCTCCAAAATCAACTTCTGTCACCTTAGTGATACATTTTGGGATAGTACCTTAAGTTTAAAGCAGAAATTGGGGCACTTTTGAAATTTTCATTTTTGACCAAAATCAACAGGTCCGGGGCTTAGGGAAATTCTCATATGCCACAAAACGGTAGAAGCTCATGTTCAAAAATGATGCTCCAAAATCAACTTCTGTCACCTTAGTGATACATTTTGGGATAGCACCTAAAGTTTAAAGCAGAAATTGGGGCACTTTTGAAATTTTCATTTTTGACCAAAATCGACAGGTCCGGGGCTTAGGGAATTTCTCATATGTCACAAAACGGTTCAAGCTCCTGTTCAAATATGATGCTCCGAAATCAACTTCTGTCACCTTAGTGATACATTTTGGGATAGCACCTAAAGTTTAAAGCAGAAATTGGGGCACTTTTGAAATTTTCATTTTTGACCAAAATCGACAGGTCCGGGGCTTAGGGATTTTCTCATATGCTACAAAACGGTTGAAGCTTCTGTTCAAAAATGATGCTCCGAAATCAACTTCTGTCACCTTAGTGATACATTTTGGGATAGTACCTAAAGTTTAAAGCAGAAATTGGGGCACTTTTGAAATTTTCATTTTTGACCAAAATCGACAGGTCCGGGGCTTAGGGATTTTCTCATATGCCATAAAACGGTTGAAGCTTCTGTTCAAAAATGATGCTCCGAAATCAACTTCTGTCACCTTAGTGATACATTTTGGGATAGCACCTAAAGTTTAAAGCAGAAATTGGGGCACTTTTGAAATTTTCATTTTTGACCAAAATCGACAGGTCCGGGGCTTAGGGAATTTCTCATATGTCACAAAATGGTTCAAGCTCCTGTTCAAATATGATGCTCCGAAATCAACTTCTGTCACCTTAGTGATACATTTTGGGATAGCACCTAAAGTTTAAAGCAGAAATTGGGGCACTTTTGAAATTTTCATTTTTGACCAAAATCGACAGGTCCGGGGCTTAGGGATTTTCTCATATGCTACAAAACGGTTGAAGCTTCTGTTCAAAAATGATGCTCTGAAATCAACTTCTGTCACCTTAGTGATATATTTTGGGATAGCACCTAAAGTTTAAAGCAGAAATTGGGGCACTTTTGAAATTTTCATTTTTGACCAAAATCGACAGGTCCGGGGCTTAGGGAATTTCTCATATGCCACAAAACGGTTGAAGCTCCTGTTCAAAAATGATGCTCCAAAATCAACTTCTGTCATCTAATGATACATTTTGGGATAGCACCTACAGTTTAAAGCAGAAATTGGGGCACTTTTGAAATTTTCATTTTTGACCAAAATCGACAGGTCCGGGGCTTAGGGAATTTCTCATATGCCACAAAACGGTTGAAGCTCCTGTTCAAAAATGATGCTCCGAAATCAACTTCTGTCACCTTAGTGATACATTTTGGGATAGTACCTTAAGTTTAAAGCAGAAATTGGGGCACTTTTGAAATTTTCATTTTTGACCAAAATCGACAGGTCCGGGGCTTAGGGAATTTCTCATATGCCACAAAACGGTTGAAGCTCCTGTTCAAAAATGATGCTCCGAAATCAACTTCTGTCACCTTAGTGATACATTTTGGGATAGCAACTAAAGTTTAAAGCAGAAATTGGGGCACTTTTGAAATTTTCATTTTTGACCAAAATCGACAGGTCCGGGGCTTATGGAATTTCTCATATGCCACAAAACGGTTCAAGCTTCTGTTCAAAAATGATGCTCCGAAATCAACTTCTGTCACCTTAGTGAAACATTTTGGGATAGTACCTAAAGTTTAAAGCAGAAATTGGGGCACTTTTGAAATTTTCATTTTTGACCAAAATCGACAGGTTCGGGGCTTAGGGAATTTCTCATATGCCACAAAACGGTTGAAGCTCCTGTTCAAAAATGATGCTCCGAAATCAACTTCTGTCACCTTAGTGATACATTTTGGGATAGCACCTAAAGTTTAAAGCAGAAATTGGGGCACTTTTGAAATTTTCATTTTTGACCAAAATCGACAGGTCCGGGGATTAGGGATTTTCTCATATGCCACAAAACGGTTGAAGCTTCTGTTCAAAAATGATGCTCCGAAATCAACTTCTGTCACCTTAGTGATACATTTTGGGATAGTACCTAAAGTTTAAAGAAGAAATTGGGGCACTTTTGAAATTTTCATTTTTGACCAAAATCGACAGGTCCGGGGCTTAGGGAATTTCTCATATGCCACAAAACGGTTGAAGCTCCTGTTCAACAATGATGCTCCGAAATCAACTTCTGTCACCTTAGTGATACATTTTGGGACAGCACCTAAAGTTTAAAGCAGAAATTGGGGCACTTTTGAAATTTTCATTTTTGACCAAAATCGACAGGTCCGGGGCTTAGGGAATTTCTCATGTGCCACAAAACGGTTGAAGCTCCTGTTCAAAAATGATGCTCCAAAATCAACTTCTGTCATCTAATGATACATTTTGGGATAGCACCTACAGTTTAAAGCAGAAATTGGGGCACTTTTGAAATTTTCATTTTTGACCAAAATCGACAGGTCCGGGGCTTAGGGATTTTCTCATATGCCACAAAACGGTTCAAGCTTCTGTTCAAAAATGATGCTCTGAAATCAACTTCTGTCACCTTAGTGAAACATTTTGGGATAGTACCTAAAGTTTAAAGCAGAAATTGGGGCACTTTTGAAATTTTCATTTTTGACCAAAATCGACAGGTCCGGGGCTTAGGGAATTTCTCATATGCCACAAAACGGTTGAAGCTCCTGTTCAACAATGATGCTCCGAAATCAACTTCTGTCACCTTAGTGATACATTTTGGGACAGCACCTAAAGTTTAAAGCAGAAATTGGGGCACTTTTGAAATTTTCATTTTTGACCAAAATCGACAGGTCCGGGGCTTAGGGAATTTCTCATATGCCACAAAACGGTTGAAGCTCCTGTTCAAAAATGATGCTCCAAAATCAACTTCTGTCACCTTAGTGATACATTTTGGGATAGTACCTTAAGTTTAAAGCAGAAATTGGGGCACTTTTGAAATTTTCATTTTTGACCAAAATCGACAGGTCCGGGGCTTAGGGAATTTCTCATATGCCACAAAACGGTTGAAGCTCCTGTTCAAAAATGATGCTCCAAAATCAACTTCTGTCACCTTAGTGATACATTTTGGGATAGCACCTAAAGTTTAAAGCAGAAATTGGGGCACTTTTGAAATTTTCATTTTTGACCAAAATCGACAGGTGCGGGGCTTAGGGAATTTCTCATATGTCACAAAACGGTTCAAGCTTCTGTTCAAATATGATGCTCCGAAATCAACTTCTGTCACCTTAGTGATACATTTTGGGATAGCACCTACAGTTTAAAGCAGAAATTGGGGCACTTTTGAAATTTTCATTTTTGACCAAAATCGACAGGTCCGGGGCTTAGGGATTTTCTCATATGCCACAAAACGGTTGAAGCTTCTGTTCAAAAATGATGCTCCGAAATCAACTTCTGTCACCTTAGTGATACATTTTGGGATAGTACCTAAAGTTTAAAGCAGAAATTGGGGCACTTTTGAAATTTTCATTTTTGACCAAAATCGACAGGTCCGGGGCTTAGGGAATTTCTCATATGCCACAAAACGGTTGAAGCTCCTGTTCAACAATGATGCTCCGAAATCAACTTCTGTCACCTTAGTGATACATTTTAGGACAGCACCTAAAGTTTAAAGCAGAAATTGGGGCACTTTTGAAATTTTCATTTTTGACCAAAATCGACAGGTCCGGGGCTTAGGGAATTTCTCATATGCCACAAAACGGTTGAAGCTCCTGTTCAAAAATGATGCTCCAAAATCAACTTCTGTCATCTAATGATACATTTTGGGATAGCACCTACAGTTTAAAGCAGAAATTGGGGCACTTTTGAAATTTTCATTTTTGACCAAAATCGACAGGTCCGGGGCTTAGGGATTTTCTCATATGCCACAAAACGGTTCAAGCTTCTGTTCAAAAATGATGCTCCGAAATCAACTTCTGTCACCTTAGTGAAACATTTTGGTATAGTACCTAAAGTTTAAAGCAGAAATTGGGGCACTTTTGAAATTTTCATTTTTGACCAAAATCGACAGGTCCGGGGCTTAGGGAATTTCTCATATGCCACAAAACGGTTGAAGCTCCTGTTCAAAAATGATGCTCCGAAATCAACTTCTGTCACCTTAGTGATACATTTTGGGATAGTACCTTAAGTTTAAAGCAGAAATTGGGGCACTTTTGAAATTTTCATTTTTGACCAAAATCGACAGGTCCGGGGCCTAGGGAATTTCTCATATGCCACAAAACGGTTGAAGCTCCTGTTCAAAAATGATGCTCCGAAATCAACTTCTGTCAACTTAGTGATACATTTTGGGATAGTACCTTAAGTTTAAAGCAGAAATTGGGGCACTTTTGAAATTTTCATTTTTGACCAAAATCGACAGGTCCGGGGCTTAGGGAATTTCTCATATGCCACAAAACGGTTGAAGCTCCTGTTCAACAATGATGCTCCGAAATCAACTTCTTTCACCTTAGTGATACATTTTGGGACAGCACCTAAAGTTTAAAGCAGAAATTGGGGCCCTTTTGAAATTTTCATTTTTGACCAAAATCGACAGGTCCGGGGCTCAGGGAATTTCTCATATGCCACAAAACGGTTGAAGCTCCTGTTCAAAAATGATGCTCCAAAATCAACTTCTGTCACCTTAGTGATACATTTTGGGATAGTACCTTAAGTTTAAAGCAGAAATTGGGGCACTTTTGAAATTTTCATTTTTGACCAAAATCAACAGGTCCGGGGCTTAGGGAAATTCTCATATGCCACAAAACGGTAGAAGCTCATGTTCAAAAATGATGCTCCAAAATCAACTTCTGTCACCTTAGTGATACATTTTGGGATAGCACCTAAAGTTTAAAGCAGAAATTGGGGCACTTTTGAAATTTTCATTTTTGACCAAAATCGACAGGTCCGGGGCTTAGGGAATTTCTCATATGTCACAAAACGGTTCAAGCTCCTGTTCAAATATGATGCTCCGAAATCAACTTCTGTCACCTTAGTGATACATTTTGGGATAGCACCTAAAGTTTAAAGCAGAAATTGGGGCACTTTTGAAATTTTCATTTTTGACCAAAATCGACAGGTCCGGGGCTTAGGGATTTTCTCATATGCTACAAAACGGTTGAAGCTTCTGTTCAAAAATGATGCTCCGAAATCAACTTCTGTCACCTTAGTGATACATTTTGGGATAGTACCTAAAGTTTAAAGCAGAAATTGGGGCACTTTTGAAATTTTCATTTTTGACCAAAATCGACAGGTCCGGGGCTTAGGGATTTTCTCATATGCCATAAAACGGTTGAAGCTTCTGTTCAAAAATGATGCTCCGAAATCAACTTCTGTCACCTTAGTGATACATTTTGGGATAGCACCTAAAGTTTAAAGCAGAAATTGGGGCACTTTTGAAATTTTCATTTTTGACCAAAATCGACAGGTCCGGGGCTTAGGGAATTTCTCATATGTCACAAAATGGTTCAAGCTCCTGTTCAAATATGATGCTCCGAAATCAACTTCTGTCACCTTAGTGATACATTTTGGGATAGCACCTAAAGTTTAAAGCAGAAATTGGGGCACTTTTGAAATTTTCATTTTTGACCAAAATCGACAGGTCCGGGGCTTAGGGATTTTCTCATATGCTACAAAACGGTTGAAGCTTCTGTTCAAAAATGATGCTCCGAAATCAACTTCTGTCACCTTAGTGATACATTTTGGGATAGTACCTAAAGTTTAAAGCAGAAATTGGGGCACTTTTGAAATTTTCATTTTTGACCAAAATCGACAGGTCCGGGGCTTAGGGATTTTCTCATATGCCATAAAACGGTTGAAGCTTCTGTTCAAAAATGATGCTCCGAAATCAACTTCTGTCACCTTAGTGAAACATTTTGGGACAGCACCTAAAGTTTAAAGCAGAAATTGGGGCACTTTTGAAATTTTCATTTTTGACCAAAATCGACAGGTCCGGGGCTTAGGGAATTTCTCATATGCCACAAAACGGTTGAAGCTCCTGTTCAAAAATGATGCTCCAAAATCAACTTCTGTCACCTTAGTGATACATTTTGGGATAGTACCTTAAGTTTAAAGCAGAAATTGGGGCACTTTTGAAATTTTCATTTTTGACCAAAATCGACAGGTCCGGGGCTTAGGGAATTTCTCATATGCCACAAAACGGTTGAAGCTCCTGTTCAAAAATGATGCTCCAAAATCAACTTCTGTCACCTTAGTGATACATTTTGGGATAGCACCTAAAGTTTAAAGCAGAAATTGGGGCACTTTTGAAATTTTCATTTTTGACCAAAATCGACAGGTCCGGGGCTTAGGGAATTTCTCATATGTCACAAAACGGTTCAAGCTTCTGTTCAAATATGATGCTCCGAAATCAACTTCTGTCACCTTAGTGATACATTTTGGGATAGCACCTACAGTTTAAAGCAGAAATTGGGGCACTTTTGAAATTTTCATTTTTGACCAATATCGACAGGTCTGGGGCTTAGGGAATTTCTCATATGCACACAAAACGGTTGAAGCTCCTGTTCAAAAATGATGCTCCGAAATCAACTTCTGTCACCTTAGTGATACATTTTGGGATAGCACCTAAAGTTTAAAGCAGAAATTGGGGCACTTTTGAAATTTTCATTTTTGACCAAAATCGACAGGTCCGGGGCTTAGGGATTTTCTCATATGCCACAAAACGGTTGAAGCTTCTGTTCAAAAATGATGCTCCGAAATCAAATTCTGTCACCTTAGTGATACATTTTGGGATAGTACCTAAAGTTTAAAGCAGAAATTGGGGCACTTTTGAAATTTTCATTTTTGACCAAAATCGACAGGTCCGGGGCTTAGGGAATTTCTCATATGCCACAAAACGGTTGAAGCTCCTGTTCAAAAATGATGCTCCAAAATCAACTTCTGTCATCTAATGATACATTTTGGGATAGCACCTACAGTTTAAAGCAGAAATTGGGGCACTTTTGAAATTTTCATTTTTGACCAAAATCGACAGGTCCGGGGCTTAGGGATTTTCTCATATGCCACAAAACGGTTCAAGCTTCTGTTCAAAAATGATGCTCCGAAATCAACTTCTGTCACCTTAGTGAAACATTTTGGTATAGTACCTAAAGTTTAAAGCAGAAATTGGGGCACTTTTGAAATTTTCATTTTTGACCAAAATCGACAGGTCCGGGGCTTAGGGAATTTCTCATATGCCACAAAACGGTTGAAGCTCCTGTTCAAAAATGATGCTCCGAAATCAACTTCTGTCACCTTAGTGATACATTTTGGGATAGTACCTTAAGTTTAAAGCAGAAATTGGGGCACTTTTGAAATTTTCATTTTTGACCAAAATCGACAGAGACGGGGCCTAGGGAATTTCTCATATGCCACAAAACGGTTGAAGCTCCTGTTCAAAAATGATGCTCCGAAATCAACTTCTGTCAACTTAGTGATACATTTTGGGATAGTACCTTAAGTTTAAAGCAGAAATTGGGGCACTTTTGAAATTTTCATTTTTGACCAAAATCGACAGGTCCGGGGCTTAGGGAATTTCTCATATGCCACAAAACGGTTGAAGCTCCTGTTCAACAATGATGCTCCGAAATCAACTTCTTTCACCTTAGTGATACATTTTGGGATAGCACCTACAGTTTAAAGCAGAAATTGGGGCACTTTTGAAATTTTCATTTTTGACCAATATCGACAGGTCTGGGGCTTAGGGAATTTCTCATATGCACACAAAACGGTTGAAGCTCCTGTTCAAAAATGATGCTCCGAAATCAACTTCTGTCACCTTAGTGATACATTTTGGGATAGCACCTAAAGTTTAAAGCAGAAATTGGGGCACTTTTGAAATTTTCATTTTTGACCAAAATCGACAGGTCCGGGGCTTAGGGATTTTCTCATATGCCACAAAACGGTTGAAGCTTCTGTTCAAAAATGATGCTCCGAAATCAAATTCTGTCACCTTAGTGATACATTTTGGGATAGTACCTAAAGTTTAAAGCAGAAATTGGGGCACTTTTGAAATTTTCATTTTTGACCAAAATCGACAGGTCCGGGGCTTAGGGAATTTCTCATATACCACAAAACGGTTGAAGCTCCTGTTCAAAAATGATGCTCCAAAATCAACTTCTGTCATCTAATGATACATTTTGGGATAGCACCTACAGTTTAAAGCAGAAATTGGGGCACTTTTGAAATTTTCATTTTTGACCAAAATCGACAGGTCCGGGGCTTAGGGATTTTCTCATATGCCACAAAACGGTTCAAGCTTCTGTTCAAAAATGATGCTCCGAAATCAACTTCTGTCACCTTAGTGAAACATTTTGGTATAGTACCTAAAGTTTAAAGCAGAAATTGGGGCACTTTTGAAATTTTCATTTTTGACCAAAATCGACAGGTCCGGGGCTTAGGGAATTTCTCATATGCCACAAAACGGTTGAAGCTCCTGTTCAAAAATGATGCTCCGAAATCAACTTCTGTCACCTTAGTGATACATTTTGGGATAGTACCTTAAGTTTAAAGCAGAAATTGGGGCACTTTTGAAATTTTCATTTTTGACCAAAATCGACAGAGACGGGGCCTAGGGAATTTCTCATATGCCACAAAACGGTTGAAGCTCCTGTTCAAAAATGATGCTCCGAAATCAACTTCTGTCAACTTAGTGATACATTTTGGGATAGTACCTTAAGTTTAAAGCAGAAATTGGGGCACTTTTGAAATTTTCATTTTTGACCAAAATCGACAGGTCCGGGGCTTAGGGAATTTCTCATATGCCACAAAACGGTTGAAGCTCCTGTTCAACAATGATGCTCCGAAATCAACTTCTTTCACCTTAGTGATACATTTTGGGACAGCACCTAAAGTTTAAAGCAGAAATTGGGGCCCTTTTGAAATTTTCATTTTTGACCAAAATCGACAGGTCCGGGGCTTAGGGAATTTCTCATATGCCACAAAACGGTTGAAGCTCCTGTTCAAAAATGATGCTCCAAAATCAACTTCTGTCATCTAATGATACATTTTGGGATAGCACCTACAGTTTAAAGCAGAAATTGGGGCACTTTTGAAATTTTCATTTTTGACCAAAATCGACAGGTCCGGGGCTTAGGGATTTTCTCATATGCCACAAAACGGTTCAAGCTTCTGTTCAAAAATGATGCTCCGAAATCAACTTCTGTCACCTTAGTGAAACATTTTGGTATAGTACCTAAAGTTTAAAGCAGAAATTGGGGCACTTTTGAAATTTTCATTTTTGACCAAAATCGACAGGTCCGGGGCTTAGGGAATTTCTCATATGCCACAAAACGGTTGAAGCTCCTGTTCAAAAATGATGCTCCGAAATCAACTTCTGTCACCTTAGTGATACATTTTGGGATAGTACCTTAAGTTTAAAGCAGAAATTGGGGCACTTTTGAAATTTTCATTTTTGACCAAAATCGACAGGTCCGGGGCCTAGGGAATTTCTCATATGCCACAAAACGGTTGAAGCTCCTGTTCAAAAATGATGCTCCGAAATCAACTTCTGTCAACTTAGTGATACATTTTGGGATAGTACCTTAAGTTTAAAGCAGAAATTGGGGCACTTTTGAAATTTTCATTTTTGACCAAAATCGACAGGTCCGGGGCTTAGGGATTTTCTCATATGCTACAAAACGGTTGAAGCTTCTGTTCAAAAATGATGCTCCGAAATCAACTTCTGTCACCTTAGTGATACATTTTGGGATAGTACCTAAAGTTTAAAGCAGAAATTGGGGCACTTTTGAAATTTTCATTTTTGACCAAAATCGACAGGTCCGGGGCTTAGGGATTTTCTCATATGCCATAAAACGGTTGAAGCTTCTGTTCAAAAATGATGCTCCGAAATCAACTTCTGTCACCTTAGTGAAACATTTTGGGACAGCACCTAAAGTTTAAAGCAGAAATTGGGGCACTTTTGAAATTTTCATTTTTGACCAAAATCGACAGGTCCGGGGCTTAGGGAATTTCTCATATGCCACAAAACGGTTGAAGCTCCTGTTCAAAAATGATGCTCCAAAATCAACTTCTGTCACCTTAGTGATACATTTTGGGATAGTACCTTAAGTTTAAAGCAGAAATTGGGGCACTTTTGAAATTTTCATTTTTGACCAAAATCGACAGGTCCGGGGCTTAGGGAATTTCTCATATGCCACAAAACGGTTGAAGCTCCTGTTCAAAAATGATGCTCCAAAATCAACTTCTGTCACCTTAGTGATACATTTTGGGATAGCACCTAAAGTTTAAAGCAGAAATTGGGGCACTTTTGAAATTTTCATTTTTGACCAAAATCGACAGGTCCGGGGCTTAGGGAATTTCTCATATGTCACAAAACGGTTCAAGCTTCTGTTCAAATATGATGCTCCGAAATCAACTTCTGTCACCTTAGTGATACATTTTGGGATAGCACCTACAGTTTAAAGCAGAAATTGGGGCACTTTTGAAATTTTCATTTTTGACCAATATCGACAGGTCTGGGGCTTAGGGAATTTCTCATATGCACACAAAACGGTTGAAGCTCCTGTTCAAAAATGATGCTCCGAAATCAACTTCTGTCACCTTAGTGATACATTTTGGGATAGCACCTAAAGTTTAAAGCAGAAATTGGGGCACTTTTGAAATTTTCATTTTTGACCAAAATCGACAGGTCCGGGGCTTAGGGATTTTCTCATATGCCACAAAACGGTTGAAGCTTCTGTTCAAAAATGATGCTCCGAAATCAAATTCTGTCACCTTAGTGATACATTTTGGGATAGTACCTAAAGTTTAAAGCAGAAATTGGGGCACTTTTGAAATTTTCATTTTTGACCAAAATCGACAGGTCCGGGGCTTAGGGAATTTCTCATATGCCACAAAACGGTTGAAGCTCCTGTTCAACAATGATGCTCCGAAATCAACTTCTGTCACCTTAGTGATAGATTTTAGGACAGCACCTAAAGTTTAAAGCAGAAATTGGGGCACTTTTGAAATTTTCATTTTTGACCAAAATCGACAGGTCCGGGGCTTAGGGAATTTCTCATATGCCACAAAACGGTTGAAGCTCCTGTTCAAAAATGATGCTCCAAAATCAACTTCTGTCATCTAATGATACATTTTGGGATAGCACCTACAGTTTAAAGCAGAAATTGGGGCACTTTTGAAATTTTCATTTTTGACCAAAATCGACAGGTCCGGGGCTTAGGGATTTTCTCATATGCCACAAAACGGTTCAAGCTTCTGTTCAAAAATGATGCTCCGAAATCAACTTCTGTCACCTTAGTGAAACATTTTGGTATAGTACCTAAAGTTTAAAGCAGAAATTGGGGCACTTTTGAAATTTTCATTTTTGACCAAAATCGACAGGTCCGGGGCTTAGGGAATTTCTCATATGCCACAAAACGGTTGAAGCTCCTGTTCAAAAATGATGCTCCGAAATCAACTTCTGTCACCTTAGTGATACATTTTGGGATAGTACCTTAAGTTTAAAGCAGAAATTGGGGCACTTTTGAAATTTTCATTTTTGACCAAAATCGACAGAGACGGGGCCTAGGGAATTTCTCATATGCCACAAAACGGTTGAAGCTCCTGTTCAAAAATGATGCTCCGAAATCAACTTCTGTCAACTTAGTGATACATTTTGGGATAGTACCTTAAGTTTAAAGCAGAAATTGGGGCACTTTTGAAATTTTCATTTTTGACCAAAATCGACAGGTCCGGGGCTTAGGGAATTTCTCATATGCCACAAAACGGTTGAAGCTCCTGTTCAACAATGATGCTCCGAAATCAACTTCTTTCACCTTAGTGATACATTTTGGGACAGCACCTAAAGTTTAAAGCAGAAATTGGGGCCCTTTTGAAATTTTCATTTTTGACCAAAATCGACAGGTCCGGGGCTCAGGGAATTTCTCATATGCCACAAAACGGTTGAAGCTCCTGTTCAAAAATGATGCTCCAAAATCAACTTCTGTCACCTTAGTGATACATTTTGGGATAGTACCTTAAGTTTAAAGCAGAAATTGGGGCACTTTTGAAATTTTCATTTTTGACCAAAATCAACAGGTCCGGGGCTTAGGGAAATTCTCATATGCCACAAAACGGTAGAAGCTCATGTTCAAAAATGATGCTCCAAAATCAACTTCTGTCACCTTAGTGATACATTTTGGGATAGCACCTAAAGTTTAAAGCAGAAATTGGGGCACTTTTGAAATTTTCATTTTTGACCAAAATCGACAGGTCCGGGGCTTATGGAATTTCTCATATGTCACAAAACGGTTCAAGCTCCTGTTCAAATATGATGCTCCGAAATCAACTTCTGTCACCTTAGTGATACATTTTGGGATAGCACCTAAAGTTTAAAGCAGAAATTGGGGCACTTTTGAAATTTTCATTTTTGACCAAAATCAACAGGTCCGGGGCTTAGGGAATTTCTCATATGCCACAAAACGGTTGAAGCTCCTGTTCAACAATGATGCTCCGAAATCAACTTCTGTCACCTTAGTGATAGATTTTAGGACAGCACCTAAAGTTTAAAGCAGAAATTGGGGCACTTTTGAAATTTTCATTTTTGACCAAAATCGACAGGTCCGGGGCTTAGGGAATTTCTCATATGCCACAAAACGGTTGAAGCTCCTGTTCAAAAATGATGCTCCAAAATCAACTTCTGTCATCTAATGATACATTTTGGGATAGCACCTACAGTTTAAAGCAGAAATTGGGGAACTTTTGAAATTTTCATTTTTGACCAAAATCGACAGGTCCGGGGCTTAGGGATTTTCTCATATGCCACAAAACGGTTCAAGCTTCTGTTCAAAAATGATGCTCCGAAATCAACTTCTGTCACCTTAGTGATACATTTTGGGATAGCACCTAAAGTTTAAAGCAGAAATTGGGGCACTTTTGAAATTTTCATTTTTGACCAAAATCGACAGGTCCGGGGCTTAGGGATTTTCTCATATGCCACAAAACGGTTGAAGCTTCTGTTCAAAAATGATGCTCCGAAATCAACTTCTGTCACCTTAGTGATACATTTTGGGATAGTACCTAAAGTTTAAAGCAGAAATTGGGGCACTTTTGAAATTTTCATTTTTGACCAAAATCGACAGGTCCGGGGCTTAGGGAATTTCTCATATGCCACAAAACGGTTGAAGCTCCTGTTCAACAATGATGCTCCAAAATCAACTTCTGTCATCTAATGATACATTTTGGGATAGCACCTAAAGTTTAAAGCAGAAATTGGGGCACTTTTGAAATTTTCATTTTTGACCAAAATCGACAGGTCCGGGGCTTAGGGAATTTCTCATATGCCACAAAACGGTTGAAGCTCCCGTTCAAAAATGATGCTCCAAAATCAACTTCTGTCATCTAATGATACATTTTGGGATAGCACCTACAGTTTAAAGCAGAAATTGGGGCACTTTTGAAATTTTCATTTTTGACCAAAATCGACAGGTCCGGGGCTTAGGGAATTTCTCATATGCCACAAAACGGTTGAAGCTCCTGTTCAACAATGATGCTCCGAAATCAACTTCTGTCACCTTAGTGATAGATTTTAGGACAGCACCTAAAGTTTAAAGCAGAAATTGGGGCACTTTTGAAATTTTCATTTTTGACCAAAATCGACAGGTCCGGGGCTTAGGGAATTTCTCATATGCCACAAAACGGTTGAAGCTCCTGTTCAAAAATGATGCTCCAAAATCAACTTCTGCCATCTAATGATACATTTTGGGATAGCACCTACAGTTTAAAGCAGAAATTGGGGCACTTTTGAAATTTTCATTTTTGACCAAAATCGACAGGTCCGGGGCTTAGGGATTTTCTCATATGCCACAAAACGGTTCAAGCTTCTGTTCAAAAATGATGCTCCGAAATCAACTTCTGTCACCTTAGTGAAACATTTTGGTATAGTACCTAAAGTTTAAAGCAGAAATTGGGGCACTTTTGAAATTTTCATTTTTGACCAAAATCGACAGGTCCGGGGCTTAGGGAATTTCTCATATGCCACAAAACGGTTGAAGCTCCTGTTCAAAAATGATGCTCCGAAATCAACTTCTGTCACCTTAGTGATACATTTTGGGATAGTACCTTAAGTTTAAAGCAGAAATTGGGGCACTTTTGAAATTTTCATTTTTGACCAAAATCGACAGGTCTGGGGCCTAGGGAATTTCTCATATGCCACAAAACGGTTGAAGCTCCTGTTCAAAAATGATGCTCCGAAATCAACTTCTGTCTACTTAGTGATACATTTTGGGATAGTACCTTAAGTTTAAAGCAGAAATTGGGGCACTTTTGAAATTTTCATTTTTGACCAAAATCGACAGGTCCGGGGCTTAGGGAATTTCTCATATGCCACAAAACGGTTGAAGCTCCTGTTCAACAATGATGCTCCGAAATCAACTTCTTTCACCTTAGTGATACATTTTGGGACAGCACCTAAAGTTTAAAGCAGAAATTGGGGCACTTTTGAAATTTTCATTTTTGACCAAAATCGACAGGTCCGGGGCTCAGGGAATTTCTCATATGCCACAAAACGGTTGAAGCTCCTGTTCAAAAATGATGCTCCAAAATCAACTTCTGTCACCTTAGTGATACATTTTGGGATAGTACCTTAAGTTTAAAGCAGAAATTGGGGCACTTTTGAAATTTTCATTTTTGACCAAAATCGACAGGTCCGGGGCTTAGGGAAATTCTCATATGCCACAAAACGGTTGAAGCTCCTGTTCAAAAATGATGCTCCAAAATCAACTTCTGTCACCTTAGTGATACATTTTGGGATAGCACCTAAAGTTTAAAGCAGAAATTGGGGCACTTTTGAAATTTTCATTTTTGACCAAAATCGACAGGTCCGGGGCTTAGGGAATTTCTCATATGTCACAAAACGGTTCAAGCTTCTGTTCAAATATGATGCTCCGAAATCAACTTCTGTCACCTTAGTGATACATTTTGGGATAGTACCTAAAGTTTAAAGCAGAAATTGGGGCACTTTTGAAATTTTCATTTTTGACCAAAATCGACAGGTCCGGGGCTTAGGGAATTTCTCATATGCCACAAAACGGTTGAAGCTCCTGTTCAAAAATGATGCTCCAAAATCAACTTCTGTCACCTTAGTGATACATTTTGGGATAGCACCTAAAGTTTAAAGCAGAAATTGGGGCACTTTTGAAATTTTCATTTTTGACCAAAATCGACAGGTCCGGGGCTTAGGGAATTTCTCATATGTCACAAAACGGTTCAAGCTTCTGTTCAAATATGATGCTCCGAAATCAACTTCTGTCACCTTAGTGATACATTTTGGGATAGCACCTACAGTTTAAAGCAGAAATTGGGGCACTTTTGAAATTTTCATTTTTGACCAATATCGACAGGTCTGGGGCTTAGGGAATTTCTCATATGCACACAAAACGGTTGAAGCTCCTGTTCAAAAATGATGCTCCGAAATCAACTTCTGTCACCTTAGTGATACATTTTGGGATAGCACCTAAAGTTTAAAGCAGAAATTGGGGCACTTTTGAAATTTTCATTTTTGACCAAAATCGACAGGTCCGGGGCTTAGGGATTTTCTCATATGCCACAAAACGGTTGAAGCTTCTGTTCAAAAATGATGCTCCGAAATCAAATTCTGTCACCTTAGTGATACATTTTGGGATAGTACCTAAAGTTTAAAGCAGAAATTGGGGCACTTTTGAAATTTTCATTTTTGACCAAAATCGACAGGTCCGGGGCTTAGGGAATTTCTCATATGCCACAAAACGGTTGAAGCTCCTGTTCAAAAATGATGCTCCAAAATCAACTTCTGTCATCTAATGATACATTTTGGGATAGCACCTACAGTTTAAAGCAGAAATTGGGGCACTTTTGAAATTTTCATTTTTGACCAAAATCGACAGGTCCGGGGCTTAGGGATTTTCTCATATGCCACAAAACGGTTCAAGCTTCTGTTCAAAAATGATGCTCCGAAATCAACTTCTGTCACCTTAGTGAAACATTTTGGTATAGTACCTAAAGTTTAAAGCAGAAATTGGGGCACTTTTGAAATTTTCATTTTTGACCAAAATCGACAGGTCCGGGGCTTAGGGAATTTCTCATATGCCACAAAACGGTTGAAGCTCCTGTTCAAAAATGATGCTCCAAAATCAACTTCTGTCACCTTAGTGATACATTTTGGGATAGCACCTAAAGTTTAAAGCAGAAATTGGGGCACTTTTGAAATTTTCATTTTTGACCAAAATCGACAGGTCCGGGGCTTAGGGAATTTCTCATATGTCACAAAACGGTTCAAGCTTCTGTTCAAATATGATGCTCCGAAATCAACTTCTGTCACCTTAGTGATACATTTTGGGATAGCACCTACAGTTTAAAGCAGAAATTGGGGCACTTTTGAAATTTTCATTTTTGACCAATATCGACAGGTCTGGGGCTTAGGGAATTTCTCATATGCACACAAAACGGTTGAAGCTCCTGTTCAAAAATGATGCTCCGAAATCAACTTCTGTCACCTTAGTGATACATTTTGGGATAGTACCTAAAGTTTAAAGCAGAAATTGGGGCACTTTTGAAATTTTCATTTTTGACCAAAATCGACAGGTCCGGGGCTTAGGGAATTTCTCATATGCCACAAAACGGTTGAAGCTCCTGTTCAACAATGATGCTCCGAAATCAACTTCTGTCACCTTAGTGATAGATTTTAGGACAGCACCTAAAGTTTAAAGCAGAAATTGGGGCACTTTTGAAATTTTCATTTTTGACCAAAATCGACAGGTCCGGGGCTTAGGGAATTTCTCATATGCCACAAAACGGTTGAAGCTCCTGTTCAAAAATGATGCTCCAAAATCAACTTTTGTCATCTAATGATACATTTTGGGATAGCACCTACAGTTTAAAGCAGAAATTGGGGCACTTTTGAAATTTTCATTTTTGACCAAAATCGACAGGTCCGGGGCTTAGGGATTTTCTCATATGCCACAAAACGGTTCAAGCTTCTGTTCAAAAATGATGCTCCGAAATCAACTTCTGTCACCTTAGTGAAACATTTTGGTATAGTACCTAAAGTTTAAAGCAGAAATTGGGGCACTTTTGAAATTTTCATTTTTGACCAAAATCGACAGGTCCGGGGCTTAGGGAATTTCTCATATGCCACAAAACGGTTGAAGCTCCTGTTCAAAAATGATGCTCCGAAATCAACTTCTGTCACCTTAGTGATACATTTTGGGATAGTACCTTAAGTTTAAAGCAGAAATTGGGGCACTTTTGAAATTTTCATTTTTGACCAAAATCGACAGAGACGGGGCCTAGGGAATTTCTCATATGCCACAAAACGGTTGAAGCTCCTGTTCAAAAATGATGCTCCGAAATCAACTTCTGTCAACTTAGTGATACATTTTGGGATAGTACCTTAAGTTTAAAGCAGAAATTGGGGCACTTTTGAAATTTTCATTTTTGACCAAAATCGACAGGTCCGGGGCTTAGGGAATTTCTCATATGCCACAAAACGGTTGAAGCTCCTGTTCAACAATGATGCTCCGAAATCAACTTCTTTCACCTTAGTGATACATTTTGGGACAGCACCTAAAGTTTAAAGCAGAAATTGGGGCCCTTTTGAAATTTTCATTTTTGACCAAAATCGACAGGTCCGGGGCTCAGGGAATTTCTCATATGCCACAAAACGGTTGAAGCTCCTGTTCAAAAATGATGCTCCAAAATCAACTTCTGTCACCTTAGTGATACATTTTGGGATAGTACCTTAAGTTTAAAGCAGAAATTGGGGCACTTTTGAAATTTTCATTTTTGACCAAAATCAACAGGTCCGGGGCTTAGGGAAATTCTCATATGCCACAAAACGGTAGAAGCTCATGTTCAAAAATGATGCTCCAAAATCAACTTCTGTCACCTTAGTGATACATTTTGGGATAGCACCTAAAGTTTAAAGCAGAAATTGGGGCACTTTTGAAATTTTCATTTTTGACCAAAATCGACAGGTCCGGGGCTTATGGAATTTCTCATATGTCACAAAACGGTTCAAGCTCCTGTTCAAATATGATGCTCCGAAATCAACTTCTGTCACCTTAGTGATACATTTTGGGATAGCACCTAAAGTTTAAAGCAGAAATTGGGGCACTTTTGAAATTTTCATTTTTGACCAAAATCAACAGGTCCGGGGCTTAGGGAATTTCTCATATGCCACAAAACGGTTGAAGCTCCTGTTCAACAATGATGCTCCGAAATCAACTTCTGTCACCTTAGTGATAAATTTTAGGACAGCACCTAAAGTTTAAAGCAGAAATTGGGGCACTTTTGAAATTTTCATTTTTGACCAAAATCGACAGGTCCGGGGCTTAGGGAATTTCTCATATGCCACAAAACGGTTGAAGCTCCTGTTCAAAAATGATGCTCCAAAATCAACTTCTGTCATCTAATGATACATTTTGGGATAGCACCTACAGTTTAAAGCAGAAATTGGGGAACTTTTGAAATTTTCATTTTTGACCAAAATCGACAGGTCCGGGGCTTAGGGATTTTCTCATATGCCACAAAACGGTTCAAGCTTCTGTTCAAAAATGATGCTCCGAAATCAACTTCTGTCACCTTAGTGATACATTTTGGGATAGCACCTAAAGTTTAAAGCAGAAATTGGGGCACTTTTGAAATTTTCATTTTTGACCAAAATCGACAGGTCCGGGGCTTAGGGATTTTCTCATATGCCACAAAACGGTTGAAGCTTCTGTTCAAAAATGATGCTCCGAAATCAACTTCTGTCACCTTAGTGATACATTTTGGGATAGTACCTAAAGTTTAAAGCAGAAATTGGGGCACTTTTGAAATTTTCATTTTTGACCAAAATCGACAGGTCCGGGGCTTAGGGAATTTCTCATATGCCACAAAACGGTTGAAGCTCCTGTTCAACAATGATGCTCCAAAATCAACTTCTGTCATCTAATGATACATTTTGGGATAGCACCTAAAGTTTAAAGCAGAAATTGGGGCACTTTTGAAATTTTCATTTTTGACCAAAATCGACAGGTCCGGGGCTTAGGGAATTTCTCATATGCCACAAAACGGTTGAAGCTCCCGTTCAAAAATGATGCTCCAAAATCAACTTCTGTCATCTAATGATACATTTTGGGATAGCACCTACAGTTTAAAGCAGAAATTGGGGCACTTTTGAAATTTTCATTTTTGACCAAAATCGACAGGTCCGGGGCTTAGGGAATTTCTCATATGCCACAAAACGGTTGAAGCTCCTGTTCAACAATGATGCTCCGAAATCAACTTCTGTCACCTTAGTGATAGATTTTAGGACAGCACCTAAAGTTTAAAGCAGAAATTGGGGCACTTTTGAAATTTTCATTTTTGACCAAAATCGACAGGTCCGGGGCTTAGGGAATTTCTCATATGCCACAAAACGGTTGAAGCTCCTGTTCAAAAATGATGCTCCAAAATCAACTTCTGTCATCTAATGATACATTTTGGGATAGCACCTACAGTTTAAAGCAGAAATTGGGGCACTTTTGAAATTTTCATTTTTGACCAAAATCGACAGGTCCGGGGCTTAGGGATTTTCTCATATGCCACAAAACGGTTCAAGCTTCTGTTCAAAAATGATGCTCCGAAATCAACTTCTGTCACCTTAGTGAAACATTTTGGTATAGTACCTAAAGTTTAAAGCAGAAATTGGGGCACTTTTGAAATTTTCATTTTTGACCAAAATCGACAGGTCCGGGGCTTAGGGAATTTCTCATATGCCACAAAACGGTTGAAGCTCCTGTTCAAAAATGATGCTCCGAAATCAACTTCTGTCACCTTAGTGATACATTTTGGGATAGTACCTTAAGTTTAAAGCAGAAATTGGGGCACTTTTGAAATTTTCATTTTTGACCAAAATCGACAGGTCTGGGGCCTAGGGAATTTCTCATATGCCACAAAACGGTTGAAGCTCCTGTTCAAAAATGATGCTCCGAAATCAACTTCTGTCTACTTAGTGATACATTTTGGGATAGTACCTTAAGTTTAAAGCAGAAATTGGGGCACTTTTGAAATTTTCATTTTTGACCAAAATCGACAGGTCCGGGGCTTAGGGAATTTCTCATATGCCACAAAACGGTTGAAGCTCCTGTTCAACAATGATGCTCCGAAATCAACTTCTTTCACCTTAGTGATACATTTTGGGACAGCACCTAAAGTTTAAAGCAGAAATTGGGGCACTTTTGAAATTTTCATTTTTGACCAAAATCGACAGGTCCGGGGCTCAGGGAATTTCTCATATGCCACAAAACGGTTGAAGCTCCTGTTCAAAAATGATGCTCCAAAATCAACTTCTGTCACCTTAGTGATACATTTTGGGATAGTACCTTAAGTTTAAAGCAGAAATTGGGGCACTTTTGAAATTTTCATTTTTGACCAAAATCGACAGGTCCGGGGCTTAGGGAAATTCTCATATGCCACAAAACGGTTGAAGCTCCTGTTCAAAAATGATGCTCCAAAATCAACTTCTGTCACCTTAGTGATACATTTTGGGATAGCACCTAAAGTTTAAAGCAGAAATTGGGGCACTTTTGAAATTTTCATTTTTGACCAAAATCGACAGGTCCGGGGCTTAGGGAATTTCTCATATGTCACAAAACGGTTCAAGCTTCTGTTCAAATATGATGCTCCGAAATCAACTTCTGTCACCTTAGTGATACATTTTGGGATAGTACCTAAAGTTTAAAGCAGAAATTGGGGCACTTTTGAAATTTTCATTTTTGACCAAAATCGACAGGTCCGGGGCTTAGGGAATTTCTCATATGCCACAAAACGGTTGAAGCTCCTGTTCAAAAATGATGCTCCAAAATCAACTTCTGTCACCTTAGTGATACATTTTGGGATAGCACCTAAAGTTTAAAGCAGAAATTGGGGCACTTTTGAAATTTTCATTTTTGACCAAAATCGACAGGTCCGGGGCTTAGGGATTTTCTCATATGCCACAAAACGGTTGAAGCTTCTGTTCAAAAATGATGCTCCGAAATCAAATTCTGTCACCTTAGTGATACATTTTGGGATAGTACCTAAAGTTTAAAGCAGAAATTGGGGCACTTTTGAAATTTTCATTTTTGACCAAAATCGACAGGTCCGGGGCTTAGGGAATTTCTCATATGCCACAAAACGGTTGAAGCTCCTGTTCAAAAATGATGCTCCAAAATCAACTTCTGTCATCTAATGATACATTTTGGGATAGCACCTACAGTTTAAAGCAGAAATTGGGGCACTTTTGAAATTTTCATTTTTGACCAAAATCGACAGGTCCGGGGCTTAGGGATTTTCTCATATGCCACAAAACGGTTCAAGCTTCTGTTCAAAAATGATGCTCCGAAATCAACTTCTGTCACCTTAGTGAAACATTTTGGTATAGTACCTAAAGTTTAAAGCAGAAATTGGGGCACTTTTGAAATTTTCATTTTTGACCAAAATCGACAGGTCCGGGGCTTAGGGAATTTCTCATATGCCACAAAACGGTTGAAGCTCCTGTTCAAAAATGATGCTCCGAAATCAACTTCTGTCACCTTAGTGATACATTTTGGGATAGTACCTTAAGTTTAAAGCAGAAATTGGGGCACTTTTGAAATTTTCATTTTTGACCAAAATCGACAGAGACGGGGCCTAGGGAATTTCTCATATGCCACAAAACGGTTGAAGCTCCTGTTCAAAAATGATGCTCCGAAATCAACTTCTGTCAACTTAGTGATACATTTTGGGATAGTACCTTAAGTTTAAAGCAGAAATTGGGGCACTTTTGAAATTTTCATTTTTGACCAAAATCGACAGGTCCGGGGCTTAGGGAATTTCTCATATGCCACAAAACGGTTGAAGCTCCTGTTCAACAATGATGCTCCGAAATCAACTTCTTTCACCTTAGTGATACATTTTGGGATAGCACCTACAGTTTAAAGCAGAAATTGGGGCACTTTTGAAATTTTCATTTTTGACCAATATCGACAGGTCTGGGGCTTAGGGAATTTCTCATATGCACACAAAACGGTTGAAGCTCCTGTTCAAAAATGATGCTCCGAAATCAACTTCTGTCACCTTAGTGATACATTTTGGGATAGCACCTAAAGTTTAAAGCAGAAATTGGGGCACTTTTGAAATTTTCATTTTTGACCAAAATCGACAGGTCCGGGGCTTAGGGATTTTCTCATATGCCACAAAACGGTTGAAGCTTCTGTTCAAAAATGATGCTCCGAAATCAAATTCTGTCACCTTAGTGATACATTTTGGGATAGTACCTAAAGTTTAAAGCAGAAATTGGGGCACTTTTGAAATTTTCATTTTTGACCAAAATCGACAGGTCCGGGGCTTAGGGAATTTCTCATATACCACAAAACGGTTGAAGCTCTTGTTCAAAAATGATGCTCCAAAATCAACTTCTGTCATCTAATGATACATTTTGGGATAGCACCTACAGTTTAAAGCAGAAATTGGGGCACTTTTGAAATTTTCATTTTTGACCAAAATCGACAGGTCCGGGGCTTAGGGATTTTCTCATATGCCACAAAACGGTTCAAGCTTCTGTTCAAAAATGATGCTCCGAAATCAACTTCTGTCACCTTAGTGAAACATTTTGGTATAGTACCTAAAGTTTAAAGCAGAAATTGGGGCACTTTTGAAATTTTCATTTTTGACCAAAATCGACAGGTCCGGGGCTTAGGGAATTTCTCATATGCCACAAAACGGTTGAAGCTCCTGTTCAAAAATGATGCTCCGAAATCAACTTCTGTCACCTTAGTGATACATTTTGGGATAGTACCTTAAGTTTAAAGCAGAAATTGGGGCACTTTTGAAATTTTCATTTTTGACCAAAATCGACAGAGACGGGGCCTAGGGAATTTCTCATATGCCACAAAACGGTTGAAGCTCCTGTTCAAAAATGATGCTCCGAAATCAACTTCTGTCAACTTAGTGATACATTTTGGGATAGTACCTTAAGTTTAAAGCAGAAATTGGGGCACTTTTGAAATTTTCATTTTTGACCAAAATCGACAGGTCCGGGGCTTAGGGAATTTCTCATATGCCACAAAACGGTTGAAGCTCCTGTTCAACAATGATGCTCCGAAATCAACTTCTTTCACCTTAGTGATACATTTTGGGACAGCACCTAAAGTTTAAAGCAGAAATTGGGGCCCTTTTGAAATTTTCATTTTTGACCAAAATCGACAGGTCCGGGGCTTAGGGAATTTCTCATATGCCACAAAACGGTTGAAGCTCCTGTTCAAAAATGATGCTCCAAAATCAACTTCTGTCATCTAATGATACATTTTGGGATAGCACCTACAGTTTAAAGCAGAAATTGGGGCACTTTTGAAATTTTCATTTTTGACCAAAATCGACAGGTCCGGGGCTTAGGGATTTTCTCATATGCCACAAAACGGTTCAAGCTTCTGTTCAAAAATGATGCTCCGAAATCAACTTCTGTCACCTTAGTGAAACATTTTGGTATAGTACCTAAAGTTTAAAGCAGAAATTGGGGCACTTTTGAAATTTTCATTTTTGACCAAAATCGACAGGTCCGGGGCTTAGGGAATTTCTCATATGCCACAAAACGGTTGAAGCTCCTGTTCAAAAATGATGCTCCGAAATCAACTTCTGTCACCTTAGTGATACATTTTGGGATAGTACCTTAAGTTTAAAGCAGAAATTGGGGCACTTTTGAAATTTTCATTTTTGACCAAAATCGACAGGTCCGGGGCCTAGGGAATTTCTCATATGCCACAAAACGGTTGAAGCTCCTGTTCAAAAATGATGCTCCGAAATCAACTTCTGTCAACTTAGTGATACATTTTGGGATAGTACCTTAAGTTTAAAGCAGAAATTGGGGCACTTTTGAAATTTTCATTTTTGACCAAAATCGACAGGTCCGGCCGGGGCTTAGGGATTTTCTCATATGCTACAAAACGGTTGAAGCTTCTGTTCAAAAATGATGCTCCGAAATCAACTTCTGTCACCTTAGTGATACATTTTGGGATAGTACCTAAAGTTTAAAGCAGAAATTGGGGCACTTTTGAAATTTTCATTTTTGACCAAAATCGACAGGTCCGGGGCTTAGGGATTTTCTCATATGCCATAAAACGGTTGAAGCTTCTGTTCAAAAATGATGCTCCGAAATCAACTTCTGTCACCTTAGTGAAACATTTTGGGACAGCACCTAAAGTTTAAAGCAGAAATTGGGGCACTTTTGAAATTTTCATTTTTGACCAAAATCGACAGGTCCGGGGCTTAGGGAATTTCTCATATGCCACAAAACGGTTGAAGCTCCTGTTCAAAAATGATGCTCCAAAATCAACTTCTGTCACCTTAGTGATACATTTTGGGATAGTACCTTAAGTTTAAAGCAGAAATTGGGGCACTTTTGAAATTTTCATTTTTGACCAAAATCGACAGGTCCGGGGCTTAGGGAATTTCTCATATGCCACAAAACGGTTGAAGCTCCTGTTCAAAAATGATGCTCCAAAATCAACTTCTGTCACCTTAGTGATACATTTTGGGATAGCACCTAAAGTTTAAAGCAGAAATTGGGGCACTTTTGAAATTTTCATTTTTGACCAAAATCGACAGGTCCGGGGCTTAGGGAATTTCTCATATGTCACAAAACGGTTCAAGCTTCTGTTCAAATATGATGCTCCGAAATCAACTTCTGTCACCTTAGTGATACATTTTGGGATAGCACCTACAGTTTAAAGCAGAAATTGGGGCACTTTTGAAATTTTCATTTTTGACCAATATCGACAGGTCTGGGGCTTAGGGAATTTCTCATATGCACACAAAACGGTTGAAGCTCCTGTTAAAAAATGATGCTCCGAAATCAACTTCTGTCACCTTAGTGATACATTTTGGGATAGCACCTAAAGTTTAAAGCAGAAATTGGGGCACTTTTGAAATTTTCATTTTTGACCAAAATCGACAGGTCCGGGGCTTAGGGATTTTCTCATATGCCACAAAACGGTTGAAGCTTCTGTTCAAAAATGATGCTCCGAAATCAAATTCTGTCACCTTAGTGATACATTTTGGGATAGTACCTAAAGTTTAAAGCAGAAATTGGGGCACTTTTGAAATTTTCATTTTTGACCAAAATCGACAGGTCCGGGGCTTAGGGAATTTCTCATATGCCACAAAACGGTTGAAGCTCCTGTTCAACAATGATGCTCCGAAATCAACTTCTGTCACCTTAGTGATAGATTTTAGGACAGCACCTAAAGTTTAAAGCAGAAATTGGGGCACTTTTGAAATTTTCATTTTTGACCAAAATCGACAGGTCCGGGGCTTAGGGAATTTCTCATATGCCACAAAACGGTTGAAGCTCCTGTTCAAAAATGATGCTCCAAAATCAACTTCTGTCATCTAATGATACATTTTGGGATAGCACCTACAGTTTAAAGCAGAAATTGGGGCACTTTTGAAATTTTCATTTTTGACCAAAATCGACAGGTCCGGGGCTTAGGGATTTTCTCATATGCCACAAAACGGTTCAAGCTTCTGTTCAAAAATGATGCTCCGAAATCAACTTCTGTCACCTTAGTGAAACATTTTGGTATAGTACCTAAAGTTTAAAGCAGAAATTGGGGCACTTTTGAAATTTTCATTTTTGACCAAAATCGACAGGTCCGGGGCTTAGGGAATTTCTCATATGCCACAAAACGGTTGAAGCTCCTGTTCAAAAATGATGCTCCGAAATCAACTTCTGTCACCTTAGTGATACATTTTGGGATAGTACCTTAAGTTTAAAGCAGAAATTGGGGCACTTTTGAAATTTTCATTTTTGACCAAAATCGACAGAGACGGGGCCTAGGGAATTTCTCATATGCCACAAAACGGTTGAAGCTCCTGTTCAAAAATGATGCTCCGAAATCAACTTCTGTCAACTTAGTGATACATTTTGGGATAGTACCTTAAGTTTAAAGCAGAAATTGGGGCACTTTTGAAATTTTCATTTTTGACCAAAATCGACAGGTCCGGGGCTTAGGGAATTTCTCATATGCCACAAAACGGTTGAAGCTCCTGTTCAACAATGATGCTCCGAAATCAACTTCTTTCACCTTAGTGATACATTTTGGGACAGCACCTAAAGTTTAAAGCAGAAATTGGGGCCCTTTTGAAATTTTCATTTTTGACCAAAATCGACAGGTCCGGGGCTCAGGGAATTTCTCATATGCCACAAAACGGTTGAAGCTCCTGTTCAAAAATGATGCTCCAAAATCAACTTCTGTCACCTTAGTGATACATTTTGGGATAGTACCTTAAGTTTAAAGCAGAAATTGGGGCACTTTTGAAATTTTCATTTTTGACCAAAATCAACAGGTCCGGGGCTTAGGGAAATTCTCATATGCCACAAAACGGTAGAAGCTCATGTTCAAAAATGATGCTCCAAAATCAACTTCTGTCACCTTAGTGATACATTTTGGGATAGCACCTAAAGTTTAAAGCAGAAATTGGGGCACTTTTGAAATTTTCATTTTTGACCAAAATCGACAGGTCCGGGGCTTATGGAATTTCTCATATGTCACAAAACGGTTCAAGCTCCTGTTCAAATATGATGCTCCGAAATCAACTTCTGTCACCTTAGTGATACATTTTGGGATAGCACCTAAAGTTTAAAGCAGAAATTGGGGCACTTTTGAAATTTTCATTTTTGACCAAAATCAACAGGTCCGGGGCTTAGGGAATTTCTCATATGCCACAAAACGGTTGAAGCTCCTGTTCAACAATGATGCTCCGAAATCAACTTCTGTCACCTTAGTGATAGATTTTAGGACAGCACCTAAAGTTTAAAGCAGAAATTGGGGCACTTTTGAAATTTTCATTTTTGACCAAAATCGACAGGTCCGGGGCTTAGGGAATTTCTCATATGCCACAAAACGGTTGAAGCTCCTGTTCAAAAATGATGCTCCAAAATCAACTTCTGTCATCTAATGATACATTTTGGGATAGCACCTACAGTTTAAAGCAGAAATTGGGGAACTTTTGAAATTTTCATTTTTGACCAAAATCGACAGGTCCGGGGCTTAGGGATTTTCTCATATGCCACAAAACGGTTGAAGCTTCTGTTCAAAAATGATGCTCCGAAATCAACTTCTGTCACCTTAGTGATACATTTTGGGATAGTACCTAAAGTTTAAAGCAGAAATTGGGGCACTTTTGAAATTTTCATTTTTGACCAAAATCGACAGGTCCGGGGCTTAGGGAATTTCTCATATGCCACAAAACGGTTGAAGCTCCTGTTCAACAATGATGCTCCAAAATCAACTTCTGTCATCTAATGATACATTTTGGGATAGCACCTAAAGTTTAAAGCAGAAATTGGGGCACTTTTGAAATTTTCATTTTTGACCAAAATCGACAGGTCCGGGGCTTAGGGAATTTCTCATATGCCACAAAACGGTTGAAGCTCCCGTTCAAAAATGATGCTCCAAAATCAACTTCTGTCATCTAATGATACATTTTGGGATAGCACCTACAGTTTAAAGCAGAAATTGGGGCACTTTTGAAATTTTCATTTTTGACCAAAATCGACAGGTCCGGGGCTTAGGGAATTTCTCATATGCCACAAAACGGTTGAAGCTCCTGTTCAACAATGATGCTCCGAAATCAACTTCTGTCACCTTAGTGATAGATTTTAGGACAGCACCTAAAGTTTAAAGCAGAAATTGGGGCACTTTTGAAATTTTCATTTTTGACCAAAATCGACAGGTCCGGGGCTTAGGGAATTTCTCATATGCCACAAAACGGTTGAAGCTCCTGTTCAAAAATGATGCTCCAAAATCAACTTCTGTCATCTAATGATACATTTTGGGATAGCACCTACAGTTTAAAGCAGAAATTGGGGCACTTTTGAAATTTTCATTTTTGACCAAAATCGACAGGTCCGGGGCTTAGGGATTTTCTCATATGCCACAAAACGGTTCAAGCTTCTGTTCAAAAATGATGCTCCGAAATCAACTTCTGTCACCTTAGTGAAACATTTTGGTATAGTACCTAAAGTTTAAAGCAGAAATTGGGGCACTTTTGAAATTTTCATTTTTGACCAAAATCGACAGGTCCGGGGCTTAGGGAATTTCTCATATGCCACAAAACGGTTGAAGCTCCTGTTCAAAAATGATGCTCCGAAATCAACTTCTGTCACCTTAGTGATACATTTTGGGATAGTACCTTAAGTTTAAAGCAGAAATTGGGGCACTTTTGAAATTTTCATTTTTGACCAAAATCGACAGGTCTGGGGCCTAGGGAATTTCTCATATGCCACAAAACGGTTGAAGCTCCTGTTCAAAAATGATGCTCCGAAATCAACTTCTGTCTACTTAGTGATACATTTTGGGATAGTACCTTAAGTTTAAAGCAGAAATTGGGGCACTTTTGAAATTTTCATTTTTGACCAAAATCGACAGGTCCGGGGCTTAGGGAATTTCTCATATGCCACAAAACGGTTGAAGCTCCTGTTCAACAATGATGCTCCGAAATCAACTTCTTTCACCTTAGTGATACATTTTGGGACAGCACCTAAAGTTTAAAGCAGAAATTGGGGCACTTTTGAAATTTTCATTTTTGACCAAAATCGACAGGTCCGGGGCTCAGGGAATTTCTCATATGCCACAAAACGGTTGAAGCTCCTGTTCAAAAATGATGCTCCAAAATCAACTTCTGTCACCTTAGTGATACATTTTGGGATAGTACCTTAAGTTTAAAGCAGAAATTGGGGCACTTTTGAAATTTTCATTTTTGACCAAAATCGACAGGTCCGGGGCTTAGGGAAATTCTCATATGCCACAAAACGGTTGAAGCTCCTGTTCAAAAATGATGCTCCAAAATCAACTTCTGTCACCTTAGTGATACATTTTGGGATAGCACCTAAAGTTTAAAGCAGAAATTGGGGCACTTTTGAAATTTTCATTTTTGACCAAAATCGACAGGTCCGGGGCTTAGGGAATTTCTCATATGTCACAAAACGGTTCAAGCTTCTGTTCAAATATGATGCTCCGAAATCAACTTCTGTCACCTTAGTGATACATTTTGGGATAGTACCTAAAGTTTAAAGCAGAAATTGGGGCACTTTTGAAATTTTCATTTTTGACCAAAATCGACAGGTCCGGGGCTTAGGGATTTTCTCATATGCCACAAAACGGTTGAAGCTTCTGTTCAAAAATGATGCTCCGAAATCAACTTCTGTCACCTTAGTGAAACATTTTGGGACAGCACCTAAAGTTTAAAGCAGAAATTGGGGCACTTTTGAAATTTTCATTTTTGACCAAAATCGACAGGTCCGGGGCTTAGGGATTTTCTCATATGCCACAAAACGGTTGAAGCTCCTGTTCAAAAATGATGCTCCGAAATCAACTTCTGTCACCTTAGTGATACATTTTGGGATAGTACCTTAAGTTTAAAGCAGAAATTGGGGCACTTTTCAAATTTTCATTTTTGACCAAAATCGACAGGTCCGGGGCTTAGGGAATTTCTCATATGCCACAAAACGGTTGAAGCTCCTGTTCAAAAATGATGCTCCGAAATCAACTTCTGTCAATTTAGTGATACATTTTGGGATAGTACCTTAAGTTTAAAGCAGAAATTGGGGCACTTTTGAAATTTTCATTTTTGACCAAAATCGACAGGTCCGGGGCTTAGGGAATTTCTCATATGCCACAAAACGGTTGAAGCTCCTGTTCAACAATGATGCTCCGAAATCAACTTCTGTCACCTTAGTGATACATTTTGGGACAGCACCTAAAGTTTAAAGCAGAAATTGGGGCACTTTTGAAATTTTCATTTTTGACCAAAATCGACAGGTCCGGGGCTCAGGGAATTTCTCATATGCCACAAAACGGTTGAAGCTCCTGTTCAAAAATGATGCTCCAAAATCAACTTCTGTCACCTTAGTGATACATTTTGGGATAGTACCTTAAGTTTAAAGCAGAAATTGGGGCACTTTTGAAATTTTCATTTTTGACCAAAATCGACAGGTCCGGGGCTTAGGGAAATTCTCATATGCCACAAAACGGTTGAAGCTCCTGTTCAAAAATGATGCTCCAAAATCAACTTCTGTCACCTTAGTGATACATTTTGGGATAGCACCTAAAGTTTAAAGCAGAAATTGGGGCACTTTTGAAATTTTCATTTTTGACCAAAATCGACAGGTCCGGGGCTTATGGAATTTCTCATATGCCACAAAACGGTTGAAGCTCCTGTTCAAAAATGATGCTCCAAAATCAACTTCTGTCATCTAATGATACATTTTGGGATAGCACCTAAAGTTTAAAGCAGAAATTGGGGCACTTTTGAAATTTTCATTTTTGACCAAAATCGACAGGTCTGGGGCTTAGGGATTTTCTCATATGCCACAAAACGGTTGAAGCTTCTGTTCAAAAATGATGCTCCGAAATCAACTTCTGTCACCTTAGTGAAACATTTTGGGACAGCACCTAAAGTTTAAAGCAGAAATTGGGGCACTTTTGAAATTTTCATTTTTGACCAAAATCGACAGGTCCGGGGCTTAGGGATTTTCTCATATGCCACAAAACGGTTGAAGCTCCTGTTCAAAAATGATGCTCCGAAATCAACTTCTGTCACCTTAGTGATACATTTTGGGATAGCACCTAAAGTTTAAAGCAGAAATTGGGGCACTTTTGAAATTTTCATTTTTGACCAAAATCGACAGGTCTGGGGCTTAGGGATTTTCTCATATGCCACAAAACGGTTGAAGCTTCTGTTCAAAAATGATGCTCCGAAATCAACTTCTGTCACCTTAGTGATACATTTTGGGACAGCACCTAAAGTTTAAAGCAGAAATTGGGGCACTTTTGAAATTTTCATTTTTGACCAAAATCGACAGGTCCGGGGCTTAGGGATTTTCTCATATGCCACAAAACGGTTGAAGCTCCTGTTCAAAAATGATGCTCCGAAATCAACTTCTGTCACCTTAGTGATATATTTTGGGATAGTACCTTAAGTTTAAAGCAGAAATTGGGGCACTTTTCAAATTTTCATTTTTGACCAAAATCGACAGGTCCGGGGCTTAGGGAATTTCTCATATGCCACAAAACGGTTGAAGCTCCTGTTCAAAAATGATGCTCCGAAATCAACTTCTGTCAATTTAGTGATACATTTTGGGATAGTACCTTAAGTTTAAAGCAGAAATTGGGGCACTTTTGAAATTTTCATTTTTGACCAAAATCGACAGGTCCGGGGCTCAGGGAATTTCTCATATGCCACAAAACGGTTGAAGCTCCTGTTCAAAAATGATGCTCCAAAATCAACTTCTGTCACCTTAGTGATACATTTTGGGATAGTACCTTAAGTTTAAAGCAGAAATTGGGGCACTTTTGAAATTTTCATTTTTGACCAAAATCGACAGGTCCGGGGCTTAGGGAAATTCTCATATGCCACAAAACGGTTGAAGCTCCTGTTCAAAAATGATGCTCCAAAATCAACTTCTGTCACCTTAGTGATACATTTTGGGATAGCACCTAAAGTTTAAAGCAGAAAATGGGGCACTTTTGAAATTTTCATTTTTGACCAAAATCGACAGGTCCGGGGCTTATGGAATTTCTCATATGCCACAAAACGGTTGAAGCTCCTGTTCAAAAATGATGCTCCAAAATCAACTTCTGTCATCTAATGATACATTTTGGGATAGCACCTAAAGTTTAAAGCAGAAATTGGGGCACTTTTGAAATTTTCATTTTTGACCAAAATCGACAGGTCCGGGGCTTAGGGATTTTCTCATATGCCACAAAACGGTTGAAGCTTCTGTTCAAAAATGATGCTCCGAAATCAACTTCTGTCACCTTAGTGATACATTTTGGGACAGCACCTAAAGTTTAAAGCAGAAATTGGGGCACTTTTGAAATTTTCATTTTTGACCAAAATCGACAGGTCCGGGGCTTAGGGATTTTCTCATATGCCACAAAACGGTTGAAGCTCCTGTTCAAAAATGATGCTCCGAAATCAACTTCTGTCACCTTAGTGATACATTTTGGGATAGTACCTTAAGTTTAAAGCAGAAATTGGGCCACTTTTGAAATTTTCATTTTTGACCAAAATTGACAGGTCCGGGGCTTAGGGAATTTCTCATATGCCACAAAACGGTTGAAGCTCCTGTTCAACAATGATGCTCCGAAATCAACTTCTGTCACCTTAGTGATACATTTTGGGACAGCACCTAAAGTTTAAAGCAGAAATTGGGGCACTTTTGAAATTTTCATTTTTGACCAAAATCGACAGGTCCGGGGCTCAGGGAATTTCTCATATGCCACAAAACGGTTGAAGCTCCTGTTCAAAAATGATGCTCCAAAATCAACTTCTGTCACCTTAGTGATACATTTTGGGATAGCACCTAAAGTTTAAAGCAGAAATTGGGGCACTTTTGAAATTTTCATTTTTGACCAAAATCGACAGGTCCGGGGCTTAGGGATTTTCTCATATGCTACAAAACGGTTGAAGCTTCTGTTCAAAAATGATGCTCCGAAATCAACTTCTGTCACCTTAGTGATACATTTTGGGATAGTACCTAAAGTTTAAAGCAGAAATTGGGGCACTTTTGAAATTTTCATTTTTGACCAAAATCGACAGGTCCGGGGCTTAGGGAATTTCTCATATGCCACAAAACGGTTGAAGCTCCTGTTCAACAATGATGCTCCGAAATCAACTTCTGTCACCTTAGTGATACATTTTGGGACAGCACCTAAAGTTTAAAGCAGAAATTGGGGCACTTTTGAAATTTTCATTTTTGACCAAAATCGACAGGTCCGGGGCTTAGGGAATTTCTCATATGCCACAAAACGGTTGAAGCTCCTGTTCAAAAATGATGCTCCAAAATCAACTTCTGTCATCTAATGATACATTTTGGGATAGCACCTACAGTTTAAAGCAGAAATTGGGGCACTTTTGAAATTTTCATTTTTGACCAAAATCGACAGGTCCGGGGCTTAGGGATTTTCTCATATGCCACAAAACGGTTCAAGCTTCTGTTCAAAAATGATGCTCCGAAATCAACTTCTGTCACCTTAGTGAAACATTTTGGTATAGTACCTAAAGTTTAAAGCAGAAATTGGGGCACTTTTGAAATTTTCATTTTTGACCAAAATCGACAGGTCCGGGGCTTAGGGAATTTCTCATATGCTACAAAACGGTTGAAGCTCCTGTTCAAAAATGATGCTCCGAAATCAACTTCTGTCACCTTAGTGATACATTTTGGGATAGTACCTTAAGTTTAAAGCAGAAATTGGGGCACTTTTGAAATTTTCATTTTTGACCAAAATCGACAGGTCCGGGGCCTAGGGAATTTCTCATATGCCACAAAACGGTTGAAGCTCCTGTTCAAAAATGATGCTCCGAAATCAACTTCTGTCTACTTAGTGATACATTTTGGGATAGTACCTTAAGTTTAAAGCAGAAATTGGGGCACTTTTGAAATTTTCATTTTTGACCAAAATCGACAGGTCCGGGGCTTAGGGAATTTCTCATATGCCACAAAACGGTTGAAGCTCCTGTTCAACAATGATGCTCCGAAATCAACTTCTTTCACCTTAGTGATACATTTTGGGACAGCACCTAAAGTTTAAAGCAGAAATTGGGGCACTTTTGAAATTTTCATTTTTGACCAAAATCGACAGGTCCGGGGCTCAGGGAATTTCTCATATGCCACAAAACGGTTGAAGCTCCTGTTCAAAAATGATGCTCCAAAATCAACTTCTGTCACCTTAGTGATACATTTTGGGATAGTACCTTAAGTTTAAAGCAGAAATTGGGGCACTTTTGAAATTTTCATTTTTGACCAAAATCGACAGGTCCGGGGCTTAGGGAAATTCTCATATGCCACAAAACGGTTGAAGCTCCTGTTCAAAAATGATGCTCCAAAATCAACTTCTGTCACCTTAGTGATACATTTTGGGATAGCACCTAAAGTTTAAAGCAGAAATTGGGGCACTTTTGAAATTTTCATTTTTGACCAAAATCGACAGGTCCGGGGCTTAGGGAATTTCTCATATGCCACAAAACGGTTGAAGCTCCTGTTCAAAAATGATGCTCCGAAATCAACTTCTGTCACCTTAGTGATACATTTTGGGATAGTACCTTAAGTTTAAAGCAGAAATTGGGGCACTTTTCAAATTTTCATTTTTGACCAAAATCGACAGGTCCGGGGCTTAGGGAATTTCTCATATGCCACAAAACGGTTGAAGCTCCTGTTCAAAAATGATGCTCCGAAATCAACTTCTGTCAATTTAGTGATACATTTTGGGATAGTACCTTAAGTTTAAAGCAGAAATTGGGGCACTTTTGAAATTTTCATTTTTGACCAAAATCGACAGGTCCGGGGCTTAGGGAATTTCTCATATGCCACAAAACGGTTGAAGCTCCTGTTCAACAATGATGCTCCGAAATCAACTTCTGTCACCTTAGTGATACATTTTGGGACAGCACCTAAAGTTTAAAGCAGAAATTGGGGCACTTTTGAAATTTTCATTTTTGACCAAAATCGACAGGTCCGGGGCTCAGGGAATTTCTCATATGCCACAAAACGGTTGAAGCTCCTGTTCAAAAATGATGCTCCAAAATCAACTTCTGTCATCTAATGATACATTTTGGGATAGCACCTAAAGTTTAAAGCAGAAATTGGGGCACTTTTGAAATTTTCATTTTTGACCAAAATCGACAGGTCTGGGGCTTAGGGATTTTCTCATATGCCACAAAACGGTTGAAGCTTCTGTTCAAAAATGATGCTCCGAAATCAACTTCTGTCACCTTAGTGAAACATTTTGGGACAGCACCTAAAGTTTAAAGCAGAAATTGGGGCACTTTTGAAATTTTCATTTTTGACCAAAATCGACAGGTCCGGGGCTTAGGGATTTTCTCATATGCCACAAAACGGTTGAAGCTCCTGTTCAAAAATGATGCTCCGAAATCAACTTCTGTCACCTTAGTGATACATTTTGGGATAGCACCTAAAGTTTAAAGCAGAAATTGGGGCACTTTTGAAATTTTCATTTTTGACCAAAATCGACAGGTCTGGGGCTTAGGGATTTTCTCATATGCCACAAAACGGTTGAAGCTTCTGTTCAAAAATGATGCTCCGAAATCAACTTCTGTCACCTTAGTGATACATTTTGGGACAGCACCTAAAGTTTAAAGCAGAAATTGGGGCACTTTTGAAATTTTCATTTTTGACCAAAATCGACAGGTCCGGGGCTTAGGGATTTTCTCATATGCCACAAAACGGTTGAAGCTCCTGTTCAAAAATGATGCTCCGAAATCAACTTCTGTCACCTTAGTGATATATTTTGGGATAGTACCTTAAGTTTAAAGCAGAAATTGGGGCACTTTTCAAATTTTCATTTTTGACCAAAATCGACAGGTCCGGGGCTTAGGGAATTTCTCATATGCCACAAAACGGTTGAAGCTCCTGTTCAAAAATGATGCTCCGAAATCAACTTCTGTCAATTTAGTGATACATTTTGGGATAGTACCTTAAGTTTAAAGCAGAAATTGGGGCACTTTTGAAATTTTCATTTTTGACCAAAATCGACAGGTCCGGGGCTTAGGGAATTTCTCATATGCCACAAAACGGTTGAAGCTCCTGTTCAACAATGATGCTCCGAAATCAACTTCTGTCACCTTAGTGATACATTTTGGGACAGCACCTAAAGTTTAAAGCAGAAATTGGGGCACTTTTGAAATTTTCATTTTTGACCAAAATCGACAGGTCCGGGGCTCAGGGAATTTCTCATATGCCACAAAACGGTTGAAGCTCCTGTTCAAAAATGATGCTCCAAAATCAACTTCTGTCACCTTAGTGATACATTTTGGGATAGTACCTTAAGTTTAAAGCAGAAATTGGGGCACTTTTGAAATTTTCATTTTTGACCAAAATCGACAGGTCCGGGACTTAGGGAAATTCTCATATGCCACAAAACGGTTGAAGCTCCTGTTCAAAAATGATGCTCCAAAATCAACTTCTGTCACCTTAGTGATACATTTTGGGATAGCACCTAAAGTTTAAAGCAGAAAATGGGGCACTTTTGAAATTTTCATTTTTGACCAAAATCGACAGGTCCGGGGCTTAGGGATTTTCTCATATGCCACAAAACGGTTGAAGCTTCTGTTCAAAAATGATGCTCCGAAATCAACTTCTGTCACCTTAGTGAAACATTTTGGGACAGCACCTAAAGTTTAAAGCAGAAATTGGGGCACTTTTGAAATTTTCATTTTTGACCAAAATCGACAGGTCCGGGGCTTAGGGATTTTCTCATATGCCACAAAACGGTTGAAGCTCCTGTTCAAAAATGATGCTCCGAAATCAACTTCTGTCACCTTAGTGATACATTTTGGGATAGTACCTTAAGTTTAAAGCAGAAATTGGGCCACTTTTGAAATTTTCATTTTTGACCAAAATTGACAGGTCCGGGGCTTAGGGAATTTCTCATATGCCACAAAACGGTTGAAGCTCCTGTTCAACAATGATGCTCCGAAATCAACTTCTGTCACCTTAGTGATACATTTTGGGACAGCACCTAAAGTTTAAAGCAGAAATTGGGGCACTTTTGAAATTTTCATTTTTGACCAAAATCGACAGGTCCGGGGCTCAGGGAATTTCTCATATGCCACAAAACGGTTGAAGCTCCTGTTCAAAAATGATGCTCCAAAATCAACTTCTGTCACCTTAGTGATACATTTTGGGATAGCACCTAAAGTTTAAAGCAGAAATTGGGGCACTTTTGAAATTTTCATTTTTGACCAAAATCGACAGGTCCGGGGCTTAGGGATTTTCTCATATGCTACAAAACGGTTGAAGCTTCTGTTCAAAAATGATGCTCCGAAATCAACTTCTGTCACCTTAGTGATACATTTTGGGATAGTACCTAAAGTTTAAAGCAGAAATTGGGGCACTTTTGAAATTTTCATTTTTGACCAAAATCGACAGGTCCGGGGCTTAGGGAATTTCTCATATGCCACAAAACGGTTGAAGCTCCTGTTCAACAATGATGCTCCGAAATCAACTTCTGTCACCTTAGTGATACATTTTGGGACAGCACCTAAAGTTTAAAGCAGAAATTGGGGCACTTTTGAAATTTTCATTTTTGACCAAAATCGACAGGTCCGGGGCTTAGGGAATTTCTCATATGCCACAAAACGGTTGAAGCTCCTGTTCAAAAATGATGCTCCAAAATCAACTTCTGTCATCTAATGATACATTTTGGGATAGCACCTACAGTTTAAAGCAGAAATTGGGGCACTTTTGAAATTTTCATTTTTGACCAAAATCGACAGGTCCGGGGCTTAGGGATTTTCTCATATGCCACAAAACGGTTCAAGCTTCTGTTCAAAAATGATGCTCCGAAATCAACTTCTGTCACCTTAGTGAAACATTTTGGTATAGTACCTAAAGTTTAAAGCAGAAATTGGGGCACTTTTGAAATTTTCATTTTTGACCAAAATCGACAGGTCCGGGGCTTAGGGAATTTCTCATATGCCACAAAACGGTTGAAGCTCCTGTTCAAAAATGATGCTCCGAAATCAACTTCTGTCACCTTAGTGATACATTTTGGGATAGTACCTTAAGTTTAAAGCAGAAATTGGGGCACTTTTGAAATTTTCATTTTTGACCAAAATCGACAGGTCCGGGGCCTAGGGAATTTCTCATATGCCACAAAACGGTTGAAGCTCCTGTTCAAAAATGATGCTCCGAAATCAACTTCTGTCTACTTAGTGATACATTTTGGGATAGTACCTTAAGTTTAAAGCAGAAATTGGGGCACTTTTGAAATTTTCATTTTTGACCAAAATCGACAGGTCCGGGGCTTAGGGAATTTCTCATATGCCACAAAACGGTTGAAGCTCCTGTTCAACAATGATGCTCCGAAATCAACTTCTTTCACCTTAGTGATACATTTTGGGACAGCACCTAAAGTTTAAAGCAGAAATTGGGGCACTTTTGAAATTTTCATTTTTGACCAAAATCGACAGGTCCGGGGCTCAGGGAATTTCTCATATGCCACAAAACGGTTGAAGCTCCTGTTCAAAAATGATGCTCCAAAATCAACTTCTGTCACCTTAGTGATACATTTTGGGATAGTACCTTAAGTTTAAAGCAGAAATTGGGGCACTTTTGAAATTTTCATTTTTGACCAAAATCGACAGGTCCGGGGCTTAGGGAAATTCTCATATGCCACAAAACGGTTGAAGCTCCTGTTCAAAAATGATGCTCCAAAATCAACTTCTGTCACCTTAGTGATACATTTTGGGATAGCACCTAAAGTTTAAAGCAGAAATTGGGGCACTTTTGAAATTTTCATTTTTGACCAAAATCGACAGGTCCGGGGCTTAGGGAATTTCTCATATGTCACAAAACGGTTCAAGCTTCTGTTCAAATATGATGCTCCGAAATCAACTTCTGTCACCTTAGTGATACATTTTGGGATAGTACCTAAAGTTTAAAGCAGAAATTGGGGCACTTTTGAAATTTTCATTTTTGACCAAAATCGACAGGTCCGGGGCTTAGGGATTTTCTCATATGCCACAAAACGGTTGAAGCTTCTGTTCAAAAATGATGCTCCGAAATCAACTTCTGTCACCTTAGTGAAACATTTTGGGACAGCACCTAAAGTTTAAAGCAGAAATTGGGGCACTTTTGAAATTTTCATTTTTGACCAAAATCGACAGGTCCGGGGCTTAGGGATTTTCTCATATGCCACAAAACGGTTGAAGCTCCTGTTCAAAAATGATGCTCCGAAATCAACTTCTGTCACCTTAGTGATACATTTTGGGATAGTACCTTAAGTTTAAAGCAGAAATTGGGGCACTTTTCAAATTTTCATTTTTGACCAAAATCGACAGGTCCGGGGCTTAGGGAATTTCTCATATGCCACAAAACGGTTGAAGCTCCTGTTCAAAAATGATGCTCCGAAATCAACTTCTGTCAATTTAGTGATACATTTTGGGATAGTACCTTAAGTTTAAAGCAGAAATTGGGGCACTTTTGAAATTTTCATTTTTGACCAAAATCGACAGGTCCGGGGCTTAGGGAATTTCTCATATGCCACAAAACGGTTGAAGCTCCTGTTCAACAATGATGCTCCGAAATCAACTTCTGTCACCTTAGTGATACATTTTGGGACAGCACCTAAAGTTTAAAGCAGAAATTGGGGCACTTTTGAAATTTTCATTTTTGACCAAAATCGACAGGTCCGGGGCTCAGGGAATTTCTCATATGCCACAAAACGGTTGAAGCTCCTGTTCAAAAATGATGCTCCAAAATCAACTTCTGTCACCTTAGTGATACATTTTGGGATAGTACCTTAAGTTTAAAGCAGAAATTGGGGCACTTTTGAAATTTTCATTTTTGACCAAAATCGACAGGTCCGGGGCTTAGGGAAATTCTCATATGCCACAAAACGGTTGAAGCTCCTGTTCAAAAATGATGCTCCAAAATCAACTTCTGTCACCTTAGTGATACATTTTGGGATAGCACCTAAAGTTTAAAGCAGAAATTGGGGCACTTTTGAAATTTTCATTTTTGACCAAAATCGACAGGTCCGGGGCTTATGGAATTTCTCATATGCCACAAAACGGTTGAAGCTCCTGTTCAAAAATGATGCTCCAAAATCAACTTCTGTCATCTAATGATACATTTTGGGATAGCACCTAAAGTTTAAAGCAGAAATTGGGGCACTTTTGAAATTTTCATTTTTGACCAAAATCGACAGGTCTGGGGCTTAGGGATTTTCTCATATGCCACAAAACGGTTGAAGCTTCTGTTCAAAAATGATGCTCCGAAATCAACTTCTGTCACCTTAGTGAAACATTTTGGGACAGCACCTAAAGTTTAAAGCAGAAATTGGGGCACTTTTGAAATTTTCATTTTTGACCAAAATCGACAGGTCCGGGGCTTAGGGATTTTCTCATATGCCACAAAACGGTTGAAGCTCCTGTTCAAAAATGATGCTCCGAAATCAACTTCTGTCACCTTAGTGATACATTTTGGGATAGCACCTAAAGTTTAAAGCAGAAATTGGGGCACTTTTGAAATTTTCATTTTTGACCAAAATCGACAGGTCTGGGGCTTAGGGATTTTCTCATATGCCACAAAACGGTTGAAGCTTCTGTTCAAAAATGATGCTCCGAAATCAACTTCTGTCACCTTAGTGATACATTTTGGGACAGCACCTAAAGTTTAAAGCAGAAATTGGGGCACTTTTGAAATTTTCATTTTTGACCAAAATCGACAGGTCCGGGGCTTAGGGATTTTCTCATATGCCACAAAACGGTTGAAGCTCCTGTTCAAAAATGATGCTCCGAAATCAACTTCTGTCACCTTAGTGATATATTTTGGGATAGTACCTTAAGTTTAAAGCAGAAATTGGGGCACTTTTCAAATTTTCATTTTTGACCAAAATCGACAGGTCCGGGGCTTAGGGAATTTCTCATATGCCACAAAACGGTTGAAGCTCCTGTTCAAAAATGATGCTCCGAAATCAACTTCTGTCAATTTAGTGATACATTTTGGGATAGTACCTTAAGTTTAAAGCAGAAATTGGGGCACTTTTGAAATTTTCATTTTTGACCAAAATCGACAGGTCCGGGGCTTAGGGAATTTCTCATATGCCACAAAACGGTTGAAGCTCCTGTTCAACAATGATGCTCCGAAATCAACTTCTGTCACCTTAGTGATACATTTTGGGACAGCACCTAAAGTTTAAAGCAGAAATTGGGGCACTTTTGAAATTTTCATTTTTGACCAAAATCGACAGGTCCGGGGCTCAGGGAATTTCTCATATGCCACAAAACGGTTGAAGCTCCTGTTCAAAAATGATGCTCCAAAATCAACTTCTGTCACCTTAGTGATACATTTTGGGATAGTACCTTAAGTTTAAAGCAGAAATTGGGGTACTTTTGAAATTTTCATTTTTGACCAAAATCGACAGGTCCGGGGCTTAGGGAAATTCTCATATGCCACAAAACGGTTGAAGCTCCTGTTCAAAAATGATGCTCCAAAATCAACTTCTGTCACCTTAGTGATACATTTTGGGATAGCACCTAAAGCTTAAAGCAGAAAATGGGGCACTTTTGAAATTTTCATTTTTGACCAAAATCGACAGGTCCGGGGCTTATGGAATTTCTCATATGCCACAAAACGGTTGAAGCTCCTGTTCAAAAATGATGCTCCAAAATCAACTTCTGTCATCTAATGATACATTTTGGGATAGCACCTAAAGTTTAAAGCAGAAATTGGGGCACTTTTGAAATTTTCATTTTTGACCAAAATCGACAGGTCCGGGGCTTAGGGATTTTCTCATATGCCACAAAACGGTTGAAGCTTCTGTTCAAAAATGATGCTCCGAAATCAACTTCTGTCACCTTAGTGAAACATTTTGGGACAGCACCTAAAGTTTAAAGCAGAAATTGGGGCACTTTTGAAATTTTCATTTTTGACCAAAATCGACAGGTCCGGGGCTTAGGGATTTTCTCATATGCCACAAAACGGTTGAAGCTCCTGTTCAAAAATGATGCTCCGAAATCAACTTCTGTCACCTTAGTGATACATTTTGGGATAGTACCTTAAGTTTAAAGCAGAAATTGGGGCACTTTTGAAATTATCATTTTTGACCAAAATCGACAGGTCCGTGGCTTAGGGAATTTATCATATGCCACAAAACGGTTGAAGCTCCTGTTCAAAAATGATGCTCCGAAATCAACTTCTGTCAACTTAGTGATACATTTTGGGATAGTACCTTAAGTTTAAAGCAGAAATTGGGCCACTTTTGAAATTTTCATTTTTGACCAAAATTGACAGGTCCGGGGCTTAGGGATTTTCTCATATGCTACAAAACGGTTGAAGCTTCTGTTCAAAAATGATGCTCCGAAATCAACTTCTGTCACCTTAGTGATACATTTTGGGATAGTACCTAAAGTTTAAAGCAGAAATTGGGGCACTTTTGAAATTTTCATTTTTGACCAAAATCGACAGGTCCGGGGCTTAGGGAATTTCTCATATGCCACAAAACGGTTGAAGCTCCTGTTCAACAATGATGCTCCGAAATCAACTTCTGTCATCTAATGATACATTTTGGGACAGCACCTAAAGTTTAAAGCAGAAATTGGGGCACTTTTGAAATTTTCATTTTTGACCAAAATCGACAGGTCCGGGGCTTAGGGATTTTCTCATATGCCACAAAACGGTTGAAGCTCCTGTTCAAAAATGATGCTCCGAAATCAACTTCTGTCACCTTAGTGATACATTTTGTGATAGCACCTAAAGTTTAAAGCAGAAATTGGGGCACTTTTGAAATTTTCATTTTTGACCAAAATCGACAGGTCTGGGGCTTAGGGATTTTCTCATATGCCACAAAACGGTTGAAGCTTCTGTTCAAAAATGATGCTCCGAAATCAACTTCTGTCACCTTAGTGAAACATTTTGGGACAGCACCTAAAGTTTAAAGCAGAAATTGGGGCACTTTTGAAATTTTCATTTTTGACCAAAATCGACAGGTCCGGGGCTTAGGGATTTTCTCATATGCCACAAAACGGTTGAAGCTCCTGTTCAAAAATGATGCTCCGAAATCAACTTCTGTCACCTTAGTGATACATTTTGGGATAGCACCTAAAGTTTAAAGCAGAAATTGGGGCACTTTTGAAATTTTCATTTTTGACCAAAATCGACAGGTCTGGGGCTTAGGGATTTTCTCATATGCCACAAAACGGTTGAAGCTTCTGTTCAAAAATGATGCTCCGAAATCAACTTCTGTCACCTTAGTGATACATTTTGGGACAGCACCTAAAGTTTAAAGCAGAAATTGGGGCACTTTTGAAATTTTCATTTTTGACCAAAATCGACAGGTCCGGGGCTTAGGGATTTTCTCATATGCCACAAAACGGTTGAAGCTCCTGTTCAAAAATGATGCTCCGAAATCAACTTCTGTCACCTTAGTGATATATTTTGGGATAGTACCTTAAGTTTAAAGCAGAAATTGGGGCACTTTTCAAATTTTCATTTTTGACCAAAATCGACAGGTCCGGGGCTTAGGGAATTTCTCATATGCCACAAAACGGTTGAAGCTCCTGTTCAAAAATGATGCTCCGAAATCAACTTCTGTCAATTTAGTGATACATTTTGGGATAGTACCTTAAGTTTAAAGCAGAAATTGGGGCACTTTTGAAATTTTCATTTTTGACCAAAATCGACAGGTCCGGGGCTTAGGGAATTTCTCATATGCCACAAAACGGTTGAAGCTCCTGTTCAACAATGATGCTCCGAAATCAACTTCTGTCACCTTAGTGATACATTTTGGGACAGCACCTAAAGTTTAAAGCAGAAATTGGGGCACTTTTGAAATTTTCATTTTTGACCAAAATCGACAGGTCCGGGGCTCAGGGAATTTCTCATATGCCACAAAACGGTTGAAGCTCCTGTTCAAAAATGATGCTCCAAAATCAACTTCTGTCACCTTAGTGATACATTTTGGGATAGTACCTTAAGTTTAAAGCAGAAATTGGGGCACTTTTGAAATTTTCATTTTTGACCAAAATCGACAGGTCCGGGGCTTAGGGAAATTCTCATATGCCACAAAACGGTTGAAGCTCCTGTTCAAAAATGATGCTCCAAAATCAACTTCTGTCACCTTAGTGATACATTTTGGGATAGCACCTAAAGCTTAAAGCAGAAAATGGGGCACTTTTGAAATTTTCATTTTTGACCAAAATCGACAGGTCCGGGGCTTATGGAATTTCTCATATGCCACAAAACGGTTGAAGCTCCTGTTCAAAAATGATGCTCCAAAATCAACTTCTGTCATCTAATGATACATTTTGGGATAGCACCTAAAGTTTAAAGCAGAAATTGGGGCACTTTTGAAATTTTCATTTTTGACCAAAATCGACAGGTCCGGGGCTTAGGGATTTTCTCATATGCCACAAAACGGTTGAAGCTTCTGTTCAAAAATGATGCTCCGAAATCAACTTCTGTCACCTTAGTGAAACATTTTGGGACAGCACCTAAAGTTTAAAGCAGAAATTGGGGCACTTTTGAAATTTTCATTTTTGACCAAAATCGACAGGTCCGGGGCTTAGGGATTTTCTCATATGCCACAAAACGGTTGAAGCTCCTGTTCAAAAATGATGCTCCGAAATCAACTTCTGTCACCTTAGTGATACATTTTGGGATAGTACCTTAAGTTTAAAGCAGAAATTGGGGCACTTTTGAAATTATCATTTTTGACCAAAATCGACAGGTCCGTGGCTTAGGGAATTTATCATATGCCACAAAACGGTTGAAGCTCCTGTTCAAAAATGATGCTCCGAAATCAACTTCTGTCAACTTAGTGATACATTTTGGGATAGTACCTTAAGTTTAAAGCAGAAATTGGGCCACTTTTGAAATTTTCATTTTTGACCAAAATTGACAGGTCCGGGGCTTAGGGATTTTCTCATATGCTACAAAACGGTTGAAGCTTCTGTTCAAAAATGATGCTCCGAAATCAACTTCTGTCACCTTAGTGATACATTTTGGGATAGTACCTTAAGTTTAAAGCAGAAATTGGGGCACTTTTGAAATTTTCATTTTTGACCAAAATCGACAGGTCCGGGGCTTAGGGAAATTCTCATATGCCACAAAACGGTTGAAGCTCCTGTTCAAAAATGATGCTCCAAAATCAACTTCTGTCACCTTAGTGATACATTTTGGGATAGCACCTAAAGTTTAAAGCAGAAATTGGGGCACTTTTGAAATTTTCATTTTTGACCAAAATCGACAGGTCCGGGGCTTATGGAATTTCTCATATGCCACAAAACGGTTGAAGCTCCTGTTCAAAAATGATGCTCCAAAATCAACTTCTGTCATCTAATGATACATTTTGGGATAGCACCTAAAGTTTAAAGCAGAAATTGGGGCACTTTTGAAATTTTCATTTTTGACCAAAATCGACAGGTCTGGGGCTTAGGGATTTTCTCATATGCCACAAAACGGTTGAAGCTTCTGTTCAAAAATGATGCTCCGAAATCAACTTCTGTCACCTTAGTGAAACATTTTGGGACAGCACCTAAAGTTTAAAGCAGAAATTGGGGCACTTTTGAAATTTTCATTTTTGACCAAAATCGACAGGTCCGGGGCTTAGGGATTTTCTCATATGCCACAAAACGGTTGAAGCTCCTGTTCAAAAATGATGCTCCGAAATCAACTTCTGTCACCTTAGTGATACATTTTGGGATAGCACCTAAAGTTTAAAGCAGAAATTGGGGCACTTTTGAAATTTTCATTTTTGACCAAAATCGACAGGTCTGGGGCTTAGGGATTTTCTCATATGCCACAAAACGGTTGAAGCTTCTGTTCAAAAATGATGCTCCGAAATCAACTTCTGTCACCTTAGTGATACATTTTGGGACAGCACCTAAAGTTTAAAGCAGAAATTGGGGCACTTTTGAAATTTTCATTTTTGACCAAAATCGACAGGTCCGGGGCTTAGGGATTTTCTCATATGCCACAAAACGGTTGAAGCTCCTGTTCAAAAATGATGCTCCGAAATCAACTTCTGTCACCTTAGTGATATATTTTGGGATAGTACCTTAAGTTTAAAGCAGAAATTGGGGCACTTTTCAAATTTTCATTTTTGACCAAAATCGACAGGTCCGGGGCTTAGGGAATTTCTCATATGCCACAAAACGGTTGAAGCTCCTGTTCAAAAATGATGCTCCGAAATCAACTTCTGTCAATTTAGTGATACATTTTGGGATAGTACCTTAAGTTTAAAGCAGAAATTGGGGCACTTTTGAAATTTTCATTTTTGACCAAAATCGACAGGTCCGGGGCTTAGGGAATTTCTCATATGCCACAAAACGGTTGAAGCTCCTGTTCAACAATGATGCTCCGAAATCAACTTCTGTCACCTTAGTGATACATTTTGGGACAGCACCTAAAGTTTAAAGCAGAAATTGGGGCACTTTTGAAATTTTCATTTTTGACCAAAATCGACAGGTCCGGGGCTCAGGGAATTTCTCATATGCCACAAAACGGTTGAAGCTCCTGTTCAAAAATGATGCTCCAAAATCAACTTCTGTCACCTTAGTGATACATTTTGGGATAGTACCTTAAGTTTAAAGCAGAAATTGGGGTACTTTTGAAATTTTCATTTTTGACCAAAATCGACAGGTCCGGGGCTTAGGGAAATTCTCATATGCCACAAAACGGTTGAAGCTCCTGTTCAAAAATGATGCTCCAAAATCAACTTCTGTCACCTTAGTGATACATTTTGGGATAGCACCTAAAGCTTAAAGCAGAAAATGGGGCACTTTTGAAATTTTCATTTTTGACCAAAATCGACAGGTCCGGGGCTTATGGAATTTCTCATATGCCACAAAACGGTTGAAGCTCCTGTTCAAAAATGATGCTCCAAAATCAACTTCTGTCATCTAATGATACATTTTGGGATAGCACCTAAAGTTTAAAGCAGAAATTGGGGCACTTTTGAAATTTTCATTTTTGACCAAAATCGACAGGTCCGGGGCTTAGGGATTTTCTCATATGCCACAAAACGGTTGAAGCTTCTGTTCAAAAATGATGCTCCGAAATCAACTTCTGTCACCTTAGTGAAACATTTTGGGACAGCACCTAAAGTTTAAAGCAGAAATTGGGGCACTTTTGAAATTTTCATTTTTGACCAAAATCGACAGGTCCGGGGCTTAGGGATTTTCTCATATGCCACAAAACGGTTGAAGCTCCTGTTCAAAAATGATGCTCCGAAATCAACTTCTGTCACCTTAGTGATACATTTTGGGATAGTACCTTAAGTTTAAAGCAGAAATTGGGGCACTTTTGAAATTATCATTTTTGACCAAAATCGACAGGTCCGTGGCTTAGGGAATTTATCATATGCCACAAAACGGTTGAAGCTCCTGTTCAAAAATGATGCTCCGAAATCAACTTCTGTCAACTTAGTGATACATTTTGGGATAGTACCTTAAGTTTAAAGCAGAAATTGGGCCACTTTTGAAATTTTCATTTTTGACCAAAATTGACAGGTCCGGGGCTTAGGGATTTTCTCATATGCTACAAAACGGTTGAAGCTTCTGTTCAAAAATGATGCTCCGAAATCAACTTCTGTCACCTTAGTGATACATTTTGGGATAGTACCTAAAGTTTAAAGCAGAAATTGGGGCACTTTTGAAATTTTCATTTTTGACCAAAATCGACAGGTCCGGGGCTTAGGGAATTTCTCATATGCCACAAAACGGTTGAAGCTCCTGTTCAACAATGATGCTCCGAAATCAACTTCTGTCATCTAATGATACATTTTGGGACAGCACCTAAAGTTTAAAGCAGAAATTGGGGCACTTTTGAAATTTTCATTTTTGACCAAAATCGACAGGTCCGGGGCTTAGGGATTTTCTCATATGCCACAAAACGGTTGAAGCTCCTGTTCAAAAATGATGCTCCGAAATCAACTTCTGTCACCTTAGTGATACATTTTGTGATAGCACCTAAAGTTTAAAGCAGAAATTGGGGCACTTTTGAAATTTTCATTTTTGACCAAAATCGACAGGTCTGGGGCTTAGGGATTTTCTCATATGCCACAAAACGGTTGAAGCTTCTGTTCAAAAATGATGCTCCGAAATCAACTTCTGTCACCTTAGTGAAACATTTTGGGACAGCACCTAAAGTTTAAAGCAGAAATTGGGGCACTTTTGAAATTTTCATTTTTGACCAAAATCGACAGGTCCGGGGCTTAGGGATTTTCTCATATGCCACAAAACGGTTGAAGCTCCTGTTCAAAAATGATGCTCCGAAATCAACTTCTGTCACCTTAGTGATACATTTTGGGATAGCACCTAAAGTTTAAAGCAGAAATTGGGGCACTTTTGAAATTTTCATTTTTGACCAAAATCGACAGGTCTGGGGCTTAGGGATTTTCTCATATGCCACAAAACGGTTGAAGCTTCTGTTCAAAAATGATGCTCCGAAATCAACTTCTGTCACCTTAGTGATACATTTTGGGACAGCACCTAAAGTTTAAAGCAGAAATTGGGGCACTTTTGAAATTTTCATTTTTGACCAAAATCGACAGGTCCGGGGCTTAGGGATTTTCTCATATGCCACAAAACGGTTGAAGCTCCTGTTCAAAAATGATGCTCCGAAATCAACTTCTGTCACCTTAGTGATATATTTTGGGATAGTACCTTAAGTTTAAAGCAGAAATTGGGGCACTTTTCAAATTTTCATTTTTGACCAAAATCGACAGGTCCGGGGCTTAGGGAATTTCTCATATGCCACAAAACGGTTGAAGCTCCTGTTCAAAAATGATGCTCCGAAATCAACTTCTGTCAATTTAGTGATACATTTTGGGATAGTACCTTAAGTTTAAAGCAGAAATTGGGGCACTTTTGAAATTTTCATTTTTGACCAAAATCGACAGGTCCGGGGCTTAGGGAATTTCTCATATGCCACAAAACGGTTGAAGCTCCTGTTCAACAATGATGCTCCGAAATCAACTTCTGTCACCTTAGTGATACATTTTGGGACAGCACCTAAAGTTTAAAGCAGAAATTGGGGCACTTTTGAAATTTTCATTTTTGACCAAAATCGACAGGTCCGGGGCTCAGGGAATTTCTCATATGCCACAAAACGGTTGAAGCTCCTGTTCAAAAATGATGCTCCAAAATCAACTTCTGTCACCTTAGTGATACATTTTGGGATAGCACCTAAAGCTTAAAGCAGAAAATGGGGCACTTTTGAAATTTTCATTTTTGACCAAAATCGACAGGTCCGGGGCTTATGGAATTTCTCATATGCCACAAAACGGTTGAAGCTCCTGTTCAAAAATGATGCTCCAAAATCAACTTCTGTCATCTAATGATACATTTTGGGATAGCACCTAAAGTTTAAAGCAGAAATTGGGGCACTTTTGAAATTTTCATTTTTGACCAAAATCGACAGGTCCGGGGCTTAGGGATTTTCTCATATGCCACAAAACGGTTGAAGCTTCTGTTCAAAAATGATGCTCCGAAATCAACTTCTGTCACCTTAGTGAAACATTTTGGGACAGCACCTAAAGTTTAAAGCAGAAATTGGGGCACTTTTGAAATTTTCATTTTTGACCAAAATCGACAGGTCCGGGGCTTAGGGATTTTCTCATATGCCACAAAACGGTTGAAGCTCCTGTTCAAAAATGATGCTCCGAAATCAACTTCTGTCACCTTAGTGATACATTTTGGGATAGTACCTTAAGTTTAAAGCAGAAATTGGGGCACTTTTGAAATTATCATTTTTGACCAAAATCGACAGGTCCGTGGCTTAGGGAATTTATCATATGCCACAAAACGGTTGAAGCTCCTGTTCAAAAATGATGCTCCGAAATCAACTTCTGTCAACTTAGTGATACATTTTGGGATAGTACCTTAAGTTTAAAGCAGAAATTGGGCCACTTTTGAAATTTTCATTTTTGACCAAAATTGACAGGTCCGGGGCTTAGGGATTTTCTCATATGCTACAAAACGGTTGAAGCTTCTGTTCAAAAATGATGCTCCGAAATCAACTTCTGTCACCTTAGTGATACATTTTGGGATAGTACCTAAAGTTTAAAGCAGAAATTGGGGCACTTTTGAAATTTTCATTTTTGACCAAAATCGACAGGTCCGGGGCTTAGGGAATTTCTCATATGCCACAAAACGGTTGAAGCTCCTGTTCAACAATGATGCTCCGAAATCAACTTCTGTCATCTAATGATACATTTTGGGACAGCACCTAAAGTTTAAAGCAGAAATTGGGGCACTTTTGAAATTTTCATTTTTGACCAAAATCGACAGGTCCGGGGCTTAGGGAATTTCTCATATGCCACAAAACGGTTGAAGCTCCTGTTCAAAAATGATGCTCCAAAATCAACTTCTGTCATCTAATGATACATTTTGGGATAGCACCTACAGTTTAAAGCAGAAATTGGGGCACTTTTGAAATTTTCATTTTTGACCAAAATCGACAGGTCCGGGGCTTAGGGATTTTCTCATATGCCACAAAACGGTTGAAGCTTCTGTTCAAAAATGATGCTCTGAAATCAACTTCTGTCACCTTAGTGATACATTTTGGGATAGCACCTACAGTTTAAAGCAGAAATTGGGGCACTTTTGAAATTTTCATTTTTGACCAATATCGACAGGTCCGGGGCTTAGGGAATTTCTCATATGCACACAAAACGGTTGAAGCTCCTGTTCAAAAATGATGCTCCGAAATCAACTTCTGTCACCTTAGTGATACATTTTGTGATAGCACCTAAAGTTTAAAGCAGAAATTGGGGCACTTTTGAAATTTTCATTTTTGACCAAAATCGACAGGTCCGGGGCTTAGGGAATTTCTCATATGCCACAAAACGGTTGAAGCTCCTGTTCAAAAATGATGCTCCAAAATCAACTTCTGTCATCTAATGATACATTTTGGGATAGCACCTACAGTTTAAAGCAGAAATTGGGGCACTTTTGAAATTTTCATTTTTGACCAAAATCGACAGGTCCGGGGCTTAGGGATTTTCTCATATGCCACAAAACGGTTGAAGCTCCTGTTCAAAAATGATGCTCCGAAATCAACTTCTGTCACCTTAGTGATACATTTTGTGATAGCACCTAAAGTTTAAAGCAGAAATTGGGGCACTTTTGAAATTTTCATTTTTGACCAAAATCGACAGGTCCGGGGCTTAGGGATTTTCTCATATGCCACAAAACGGTTGAAGCTTCTGTTCAAAAATGATGCTCCGAAATCAACTTCTGTCACCTTAGTGATACATTTTGGGATAGTACCTAAAGTTTAAAGCAGAAATTGGGGCACTTTTGAAATTTTCATTTTTGACCAAAATCGACAGGTCCGGGGCTTAGGGAATTTCTCATATGCCACAAAACGGTTGAAGCTCCTGTTCAAAAATGATGCTCCAAAATCAACTTCTGTCATCTAATGATACATTTTGGGATAGCACCTACAGTTTAAAGCAGAAATTGGGGCACTTTTGAAATTTTCATTTTTGACCAAAATCGACAGGTCCGGGGCTTAGGGATTTTCTCATATGCCACAAAACGGTTCAAGCTTCTGTTCAAAAATGATGCTCCGAAATCAACTTCTGTCACCTTAGTGAAACATTTTGGTATAGTACCTAAAGTTTAAAGCAGAAATTGGGGCACTTTTGAAATTTTCATTTTTGACCAAAATCGACAGGTCCGGGGCTTAGGGAATTTCTCATATGCCACAAAACGGTTGAAGCTCCTGTTCAAAAATGATGCTCCGAAATCAACTTCTGTCACCTTAGTGATACATTTTGGGATAGTACCTTAAGTTTAAAGCAGAAATTGGGGCACTTTTGAAATTTTCATTTTTGACCAAAATCGACAGGTCCGGGGCCTAGGGAATTTCTCATATGCCACAAAACGGTTGAAGCTCCTGTTCAAAAATGATGCTCCGAAATCAACTTCTGTCTACTTAGTGATACATTTTGGGATAGTACCTTAAGTTTAAAGCAGAAATTGGGGCACTTTTGAAATTTTCATTTTTGACCAAAATCGACAGGTCCGGGGCTTAGGGAATTTCTCATATGCCACAAAACGGTTGAAGCTCCTGTTCAACAATGATGCTCCGAAATCAACTTCTTTCACCTTAGTGATACATTTTGGGACAGCACCTAAAGTTTAAAGCAGAAATTGGGGCACTTTTGAAATTTTCATTTTTGACCAAAATCGACAGGTCCGGGGCTCAGGGAATTTCTCATATGCCACAAAACGGTTGAAGCTCCTGTTCAAAAATGATGCTCCAAAATCAACTTCTGTCATCTTAGTGATACATTTTGGGATAGTACCTTAAGTTTAAAGCAGAAATTGGGGCACTTTTGAAATTTTCATTTTTGACCAAAATCGACAGGTCCGGGGCTTAGGGAAATTCTCATATGCCACAAAACGGTTGAAGCTCCTGTTCAAAAATGATGCTCCAAAATCAACTTCTGTCACCTTAGTGATACATTTTGGGATAGCACCTAAAGTTTAAAGCAGAAATTGGGGCACTTTTGAAATTTTCATTTTTGACCAAAATCGACAGGTCCGGGGCTTAGGGAATTTCTCATATGTCACAAAACGGTTCAAGCTTCTGTTCAAATATGATGCTCCGAAATCAACTTCTGTCACCTTAGTGATACATTTTGGGATAGTACCTAAAGTTTAAAGCAGAAATTGGGGCACTTTTGAAATTTTCATTTTTGACCAAAATCGACAGGTCCGGGGCTTAGGGATTTTCTCATATGCCACAAAACGGTTGAAGCTTCTGTTCAAAAATGATGCTCCGAAATCAACTTCTGTCACCTTAGTGAAACATTTTGGGACAGCACCTAAAGTTTAAAGCAGAAATTGGGGCACTTTTGAAATTTTCATTTTTGACCAAAATCGACAGGTCCGGGGCTTAGGGATTTTCTCATATGCCACAAAACGGTTGAAGCTCCTGTTCAAAAATGATGCTCCGAAATCAACTTCTGTCACCTTAGTGATACATTTTGGGATAGTACCTTAAGTTTAAAGCAGAAATTGGGGCACTTTTCAAATTTTCATTTTTGACCAAAATCGACAGGTCCGGGGCTTAGGGAATTTCTCATATGCCACAAAACGGTTGAAGCTCCTGTTCAAAAATGATGCTCCGAAATCAACTTCTGTCAATTTAGTGATACATTTTGGGATAGTACCTTAAGTTTAAAGCAGAAATTGGGGCACTTTTGAAATTTTCATTTTTGACCAAAATCGACAGGTCCGGGGCTTAGGGAATTTCTCATATGCCACAAAACGGTTGAAGCTCCTGTTCAACAATGATGCTCCGAAATCAACTTCTGTCATCTAATGATACATTTTGGGACAGCACCTAAAGTTTAAAGCAGAAATTGGGGCACTTTTGAAATTTTCATTTTTGACCAAAATCGACAGGTCCGGGGCTTAGGGAATTTCTCATATGCCACAAAACGGTTGAAGCTCCTGTTCAAAAATGATGCTCCAAAATCAACTTCTGTCATCTAATGATACATTTTGGGATAGCACCTACAGTTTAAAGCAGAAATTGGGGCACTTTTGAAATTTTCATTTTTGACCAAAATCGACAGGTCCGGGGCTTAGGGATTTTCTCATATGCCACAAAACGGTTGAAGCTTCTGTTCAAAAATGATGCTCTGAAATCAACTTCTGTCACCTTAGTGATACATTTTGGGATAGCACCTACAGTTTAAAGCAGAAATTGGGGCACTTTTGAAATTTTCATTTTTGACCAATATCGACAGGTCCGGGGCTTAGGGAATTTCTCATATGCACACAAAACGGTTGAAGCTCCTGTTCAAAAATGATGCTCCGAAATCAACTTCTGTCACCTTAGTGATACATTTTGTGATAGCACCTAAAGTTTAAAGCAGAAATTGGGGCACTTTTGAAATTTTCATTTTTGACCAAAATCGACAGGTCCGGGGCTTAGGGAATTTCTCATATGCCACAAAACGGTTGAAGCTCCTGTTCAAAAATGATGCTCCAAAATCAACTTCTGTCATCTAATGATACATTTTGGGATAGCACCTACAGTTTAAAGCAGAAATTGGGGCACTTTTGAAATTTTCATTTTTGACCAAAATCGACAGGTCCGGGGCTTAGGGATTTTCTCATATGCCACAAAACGGTTGAAGCTCCTGTTCAAAAATGATGCTCCGAAATCAACTTCTGTCACCTTAGTGATACATTTTGTGATAGCACCTAAAGTTTAAAGCAGAAATTGGGGCACTTTTGAAATTTTCATTTTTGACCAAAATCGACAGGTCCGGGGCTTAGGGATTTTCTCATATGCCACAAAACGGTTGAAGCTTCTGTTCAAAAATGATGCTCCGAAATCAACTTCTGTCACCTTAGTGATACATTTTGGGATAGTACCTAAAGTTTAAAGCAGAAATTGGGGCACTTTTGAAATTTTCATTTTTGACCAAAATCGACAGGTCCGGGGCTTAGGGAATTTCTCATATGCCACAAAACGGTTGAAGCTCCTGTTCAAAAATGATGCTCCAAAATCAACTTCTGTCATCTAATGATACATTTTGGGATAGCACCTACAGTTTAAAGCAGAAATTGGGGCACTTTTGAAATTTTCATTTTTGACCAAAATCGACAGGTCCGGGGCTTAGGGATTTTCTCATATGCCACAAAACGGTTCAAGCTTCTGTTCAAAAATGATGCTCCGAAATCAACTTCTGTCACCTTAGTGAAACATTTTGGTATAGTACCTAAAGTTTAAAGCAGAAATTGGGGCACTTTTGAAATTTTCATTTTTGACCAAAATCGACAGGTCCGGGGCTTAGGGAATTTCTCATATGCCACAAAACGGTTGAAGCTCCTGTTCAAAAATGATGCTCCGAAATCAACTTCTGTCACCTTAGTGATACATTTTGGGATAGTACCTTAAGTTTAAAGCAGAAATTGGGGCACTTTTGAAATTTTCATTTTTGACCAAAATCGACAGGTCCGGGGCCTAGGGAATTTCTCATATGCCACAAAACGGTTGAAGCTCCTGTTCAAAAATGATGCTCCGAAATCAACTTCTGTCTACTTAGTGATACATTTTGGGATAGTACCTTAAGTTTAAAGCAGAAATTGGGGCACTTTTGAAATTTTCATTTTTGACCAAAATCGACAGGTCCGGGGCTTAGGGAATTTCTCATATGCCACAAAACGGTTGAAGCTCCTGTTCAACAATGATGCTCCGAAATCAACTTCTTTCACCTTAGTGATACATTTTGGGACAGCACCTAAAGTTTAAAGCAGAAATTGGGGCACTTTTGAAATTTTCATTTTTGACCAAAATCGACAGGTCCGGGGCTCAGGGAATTTCTCATATGCCACAAAACGGTTGAAGCTCCTGTTCAAAAATGATGCTCCAAAATCAACTTCTGTCACCTTAGTGATACATTTTGGGATAGTACCTTAAGTTTAAAGCAGAAATTGGGGCACTTTTGAAATTTTCATTTTTGACCAAAATCGACAGGTCCGGGGCTTAGGGAAATTCTCATATGCCACAAAACGGTTGAAGCTCCTGTTCAAAAATGATGCTCCAAAATCAACTTCTGTCACCTTAGTGATACATTTTGGGATAGCACCTAAAGTTTAAAGCAGAAATTGGGGCACTTTTGAAATTTTCATTTTTGACCAAAATCGACAGGTCCGGGGCTTAGGGAATTTCTCATATGTCACAAAACGGTTCAAGCTTCTGTTCAAATATGATGCTCCGAAATCAACTTCTGTCACCTTAGTGATACATTTTGGGATAGTACCTAAAGTTTAAAGCAGAAATTGGGGCACTTTTGAAATTTTCATTTTTGACCAAAATCGACAGGTCCGGGGCTTAGGGATTTTCTCATATGCCACAAAACGGTTGAAGCTTCTGTTCAAAAATGATGCTCCGAAATCAACTTCTGTCACCTTAGTGAAACATTTTGGGACAGCACCTAAAGTTTAAAGCAGAAATTGGGGCACTTTTGAAATTTTCATTTTTGACCAAAATCGACAGGTCCGGGGCTTAGGGAATTTCTCATATGTCACAAAACGGTTCAAGCTTCTGTTCAAATATGATGCTCCGAAATCAACTTCTGTCACCTTAGTGATACATTTTGGGATAGCACCTACAGTTTAAAGCAGAAATTGGGGCACTTTTGAAATTTTCATTTTTGACCAATATCGACAGGTCTGGGGCTTAGGGAATTTCTCATATGCACACAAAACGGTTGAAGCTCCTGTTCAAAAATGATGCTCCGAAATCAACTTCTGTCACCTTAGTGATACATTTTGGGATAGTACCTAAAGTTTAAAGCAGAAATTGGGGCACTTTTGAAATTTTCATTTTTGACCAAAATCGACAGGTCCGGGGCTTAGGGAATTTCTCATATGCCACAAAACGGTTGAAGCTCCTGTTCAACAATGATGCTCCGAAATCAACTTCTGTCACCTTAGTGATAGATTTTAGGACAGCACCTAAAGTTTAAAGCAGAAATTGGGGCACTTTTGAAATTTTCATTTTTGACCAAAATCGACAGGTCCGGGGCTTAGGGAATTTCTCATATGCCACAAAACGGTTGAAGCTCCTGTTCAAAAATGATGCTCCAAAATCAACTTTTGTCATCTAATGATACATTTTGGGATAGCACCTACAGTTTAAAGCAGAAATTGGGGCACTTTTGAAATTTTCATTTTTGACCAAAATCGACAGGTCCGGGGCTTAGGGATTTTCTCATATGCCACAAAACGGTTCAAGCTTCTGTTCAAAAATGATGCTCCGAAATCAACTTCTGTCACCTTAGTGAAACATTTTGGTATAGTACCTAAAGTTTAAAGCAGAAATTGGGGCACTTTTGAAATTTTCATTTTTGACCAAAATCGACAGGTCCGGGGCTTAGGGAATTTCTCATATGCCACAAAACGGTTGAAGCTCCTGTTCAAAAATGATGCTCCGAAATCAACTTCTGTCACCTTAGTGATACATTTTGGGATAGTACCTTAAGTTTAAAGCAGAAATTGGGGCACTTTTGAAATTTTCATTTTTGACCAAAATCGACAGAGACGGGGCCTAGGGAATTTCTCATATGCCACAAAACGGTTGAAGCTCCTGTTCAAAAATGATGCTCCGAAATCAACTTCTGTCAACTTAGTGATACATTTTGGGATAGTACCTTAAGTTTAAAGCAGAAATTGGGGCACTTTTGAAATTTTCATTTTTGACCAAAATCGACAGGTCCGGGGCTTAGGGAATTTCTCATATGCCACAAAACGGTTGAAGCTCCTGTTCAACAATGATGCTCCGAAATCAACTTCTTTCACCTTAGTGATACATTTTGGGACAGCACCTAAAGTTTAAAGCAGAAATTGGGGCCCTTTTGAAATTTTCATTTTTGACCAAAATCGACAGGTCCGGGGCTCAGGGAATTTCTCATATGCCACAAAACGGTTGAAGCTCCTGTTCAAAAATGATGCTCCAAAATCAACTTCTGTCACCTTAGTGATACATTTTGGGATAGTACCTTAAGTTTAAAGCAGAAATTGGGGCACTTTTGAAATTTTCATTTTTGACCAAAATCAACAGGTCCGGGGCTTAGGGAAATTCTCATATGCCACAAAACGGTAGAAGCTCATGTTCAAAAATGATGCTCCAAAATCAACTTCTGTCACCTTAGTGATACATTTTGGGATAGCACCTAAAGTTTAAAGCAGAAATTGGGGCACTTTTGAAATTTTCATTTTTGACCAAAATCGACAGGTCCGGGGCTTATGGAATTTCTCATATGTCACAAAACGGTTCAAGCTCCTGTTCAAATATGATGCTCCGAAATCAACTTCTGTCACCTTAGTGATACATTTTGGGATAGCACCTAAAGTTTAAAGCAGAAATTGGGGCACTTTTGAAATTTTCATTTTTGACCAAAATCAACAGGTCCGGGGCTTAGGGAATTTCTCATATGCCACAAAACGGTTGAAGCTCCTGTTCAACAATGATGCTCCGAAATCAACTTCTGTCACCTTAGTGATAGATTTTAGGACAGCACCTAAAGTTTAAAGCAGAAATTGGGGCACTTTTGAAATTTTCATTTTTGACCAAAATCGACAGGTCCGGGGCTTAGGGAATTTCTCATATGCCACAAAACGGTTGAAGCTCCTGTTCAAAAATGATGCTCCAAAATCAACTTCTGTCATCTAATGATACATTTTGGGATAGCACCTACAGTTTAAAGCAGAAATTGGGGAACTTTTGAAATTTTCATTTTTGACCAAAATCGACAGGTCCGGGGCTTAGGGATTTTCTCATATGCCACAAAACGGTTCAAGCTTCTGTTCAAAAATGATGCTCCGAAATCAACTTCTGTCACCTTAGTGATACATTTTGGGATAGCACCTAAAGTTTAAAGCAGAAATTGGGGCACTTTTGAAATTTTCATTTTTGACCAAAATCGACAGGTCCGGGGCTTAGGGATTTTCTCATATGCCACAAAACGGTTGAAGCTTCTGTTCAAAAATGATGCTCCGAAATCAACTTCTGTCACCTTAGTGATACATTTTGGGATAGTACCTAAAGTTTAAAGCAGAAATTGGGGCACTTTTGAAATTTTCATTTTTGACCAAAATCGACAGGTCCGGGGCTTAGGGAATTTCTCATATGCCACAAAACGGTTGAAGCTCCTGTTCAACAATGATGCTCCAAAATCAACTTCTGTCATCTAATGATACATTTTGGGATAGCACCTAAAGTTTAAAGCAGAAATTGGGGCACTTTTGAAATTTTCATTTTTGACCAAAATCGACAGGTCCGGGGCTTAGGGAATTTCTCATATGCCACAAAACGGTTGAAGCTCCCGTTCAAAAATGATGCTCCAAAATCAACTTCTGTCATCTAATGATACATTTTGGGATAGCACCTACAGTTTAAAGCAGAAATTGGGGCACTTTTGAAATTTTCATTTTTGACCAAAATCGACAGGTCCGGGGCTTAGGGAATTTCTCATATGCCACAAAACGGTTGAAGCTCCTGTTCAACAATGATGCTCCGAAATCAACTTCTGTCACCTTAGTGATAGATTTTAGGACAGCACCTAAAGTTTAAAGCAGAAATTGGGGCACTTTTGAAATTTTCATTTTTGACCAAAATCGACAGGTCCGGGGCTTAGGGAATTTCTCATATGCCACAAAACGGTTGAAGCTCCTGTTCAAAAATGATGCTCCAAAATCAACTTCTGTCATCTAATGATACATTTTGGGATAGCACCTACAGTTTAAAGCAGAAATTGGGGCACTTTTGAAATTTTCATTTTTGACCAAAATCGACAGGTCCGGGGCTTAGGGATTTTCTCATATGCCACAAAACGGTTCAAGCTTCTGTTCAAAAATGATGCTCCGAAATCAACTTCTGTCACCTTAGTGAAACATTTTGGTATAGTACCTAAAGTTTAAAGCAGAAATTGGGGCACTTTTGAAATTTTCATTTTTGACCAAAATCGACAGGTCCGGGGCTTAGGGAATTTCTCATATGCCACAAAACGGTTGAAGCTCCTGTTCAAAAATGATGCTCCGAAATCAACTTCTGTCACCTTAGTGATACATTTTGGGATAGTACCTTAAGTTTAAAGCAGAAATTGGGGCACTTTTGAAATTTTCATTTTTGACCAAAATCGACAGGTCTGGGGCCTAGGGAATTTCTCATATGCCACAAAACGGTTGAAGCTCCTGTTCAAAAATGATGCTCCGAAATCAACTTCTGTCTACTTAGTGATACATTTTGGGATAGTACCTTAAGTTTAAAGCAGAAATTGGGGCACTTTTGAAATTTTCATTTTTGACCAAAATCGACAGGTCCGGGGCTTAGGGAATTTCTCATATGCCACAAAACGGTTGAAGCTCCTGTTCAACAATGATGCTCCGAAATCAACTTCTTTCACCTTAGTGATACATTTTGGGACAGCACCTAAAGTTTAAAGCAGAAATTGGGGCACTTTTGAAATTTTCATTTTTGACCAAAATCGACAGGTCCGGGGCTCAGGGAATTTCTCATATGCCACAAAACGGTTGAAGCTCCTGTTCAAAAATGATGCTCCAAAATCAACTTCTGTCACCTTAGTGATACATTTTGGGATAGTACCTTAAGTTTAAAGCAGAAATTGGGGCACTTTTGAAATTTTCATTTTTGACCAAAATCGACAGGTCCGGGGCTTAGGGAAATTCTCATATGCCACAAAACGGTTGAAGCTCCTGTTCAAAAATGATGCTCCAAAATCAACTTCTGTCACCTTAGTGATACATTTTGGGATAGCACCTAAAGTTTAAAGCAGAAATTGGGGCACTTTTGAAATTTTCATTTTTGACCAAAATCGACAGGTCCGGGGCTTAGGGAATTTCTCATATGTCACAAAACGGTTCAAGCTTCTGTTCAAATATGATGCTCCGAAATCAACTTCTGTCACCTTAGTGATACATTTTGGGATAGTACCTAAAGTTTAAAGCAGAAATTGGGGCACTTTTGAAATTTTCATTTTTGACCAAAATCGACAGGTCCGGGGCTTAGGGAATTTCTCATATGCCACAAAACGGTTGAAGCTCCTGTTCAAAAATGATGCTCCAAAATCAACTTCTGTCACCTTAGTGATACATTTTGGGATAGCACCTAAAGTTTAAAGCAGAAATTGGGGCACTTTTGAAATTTTCATTTTTGACCAAAATCGACAGGTCCGGGGCTTAGGGATTTTCTCATATGCCACAAAACGGTTGAAGCTTCTGTTCAAAAATGATGCTCCGAAATCAAATTCTGTCACCTCAGTGATACATTTTGGGATAGTACCTAAAGTTTAAAGCAGAAATTGGGGCACTTTTGAAATTTTCATTTTTGACCAAAATCGACAGGTCCGGGGCTTAGGGAATTTCTCATATGCCACAAAACGGTTGAAGCTCCTGTTCAAAAATGATGCTCCAAAATCAACTTCTGTCATCTAATGATACATTTTGGGATAGCACCTACAGTTTAAAGCAGAAATTGGGGCACTTTTGAAATTTTCATTTTTGACCAAAATCGACAGGTCCGGGGCTTAGGGATTTTCTCATATGCCACAAAACGGTTCAAGCTTCTGTTCAAAAATGATGCTCCGAAATCAACTTCTGTCACCTTAGTGAAACATTTTGGTATAGTACCTAAAGTTTAAAGCAGAAATTGGGGCACTTTTGAAATTTTCATTTTTGACCAAAATCGACAGGTCCGGGGCTTAGGGAATTTCTCATATGCCACAAAACGGTTGAAGCTCCTGTTCAAAAATGATGCTCCGAAATCAACTTCTGTCACCTTAGTGATACATTTTGGGATAGTACCTTAAGTTTAAAGCAGAAATTGGGGCACTTTTGAAATTTTCATTTTTGACCAAAATCGACAGAGACGGGGCCTAGGGAATTTCTCATATGCCACAAAACGGTTGAAGCTCCTGTTCAAAAATGATGCTCCGAAATCAACTTCTGTCAACTTAGTGATACATTTTGGGATAGTACCTTAAATTTAAAGCAGAAATTGGGGCACTTTTGAAATTTTCATTTTTGACCAAAATCGACAGGTCCGGGGCTTAGGGAATTTCTCATATGCCACAAAACGGTTGAAGCTCCTGTTCAACAATGATGCTCCGAAATCAACTTCTTTCACCTTAGTGATACATTTTGGGACAGCACCTAAAGTTTAAAGCAGAAATTGGGGCCCTTTTGAAATTTTCATTTTTGACCAAAATCGACAGGTCCGGGGCTTAGGGAATTTCTCATATGCCACAAAACGGTTGAAGCTCCTGTTCAAAAATGATGCTCCAAAATCAACTTCTGTCATCTAATGATACATTTTGGGATAGCACCTACAGTTTAAAGCAGAAATTGGGGCACTTTTGAAATTTTCATTTTTGACCAAAATCGACAGGTCCGGGGCTTAGGGATTTTCTCATATGCCACAAAACGGTTCAAGCTTCTGTTCAAAAATGATGCTCCGAAATCAACTTCTGTCACCTTAGTGAAACATTTTGGTATAGTACCTAAAGTTTAAAGCAGAAATTGGGGCACTTTTGAAATTTTCATTTTTGACCAAAATCGACAGGTCCGGGGCTTAGGGAATTTCTCATATGCCACAAAACGGTTGAAGCTCCTGTTCAAAAATGATGCTCCGAAATCAACTTCTGTCACCTTAGTGATACATTTTGGGATAGTACCTTAAGTTTAAAGCAGAAATTGGGGCACTTTTGAAATTTTCATTTTTGACCAAAATCGACAGGTCCGGGGCCTAGGGAATTTCTCATATGCCACAAAACGGTTGAAGCTCCTGTTCAAAAATGATGCTCCGAAATCAACTTCTGTCAACTTAGTGATACATTTTGGGATAGTACCTTAAGTTTAAAGCAGAAATTGGGGCACTTTTGAAATTTTCATTTTTGACCAAAATCGACAGGTCCGGCCGGGGCTTAGGGATTTTCTCATATGCTACAAAACGGTTGAAGCTTCTGTTCAAAAATGATGCTCCGAAATCAACTTCTGTCACCTTAGTGATACATTTTGGGATAGTACCTAAAGTTTAAAGCAGAAATTGGGGCACTTTTGAAATTTTCATTTTTGACCAAAATCGACAGGTCCGGGGCTTAGGGATTTTCTCATATGCCATAAAACGGTTGAAGCTTCTGTTCAAAAATGATGCTCCGAAATCAACTTCTGTCACCTTAGTGAAACATTTTGGGACAGCACCTAAAGTTTAAAGCAGAAATTGGGGCACTTTTGAAATTTTCATTTTTGACCAAAATCGACAGGTCCGGGGCTTAGGGAATTTCTCATATGCCACAAAACGGTTGAAGCTCCTGTTCAAAAATGATGCTCCAAAATCAACTTCTGTCACCTTAGTGATACATTTTGGGATAGTACCTTAAGTTTAAAGCAGAAATTGGGGCACTTTTGAAATTTTCATTTTTGACCAAAATCGACAGGTCCGGGGCTTAGGGAATTTCTCATATGCCACAAAACGGTTGAAGCTCCTGTTCAAAAATGATGCTCCAAAATCAACTTCTGTCACCTTAGTGATACATTTTGGGATAGCACCTAAAGTTTAAAGCAGAAATTGGGGCACTTTTGAAATTTTCATTTTTGACCAAAATCGACAGGTCCGGGGCTTAGGGAATTTCTCATATGTCACAAAACGGTTCAAGCTTCTGTTCAAATATGATGCTCCGAAATCAACTTCTGTCACCTTAGTGATACATTTTGGGATAGCACCTACAGTTTAAAGCAGAAATTGGGGCACTTTTGAAATTTTCATTTTTGACCAATATCGACAGGTCTGGGGCTTAGGGAATTTCTCATATGCACACAAAACGGTTGAAGCTCCTGTTAAAAAATGATGCTCCGAAATCAACTTCTGTCACCTTAGTGATACATTTTGGGATAGCACCTAAAGTTTAAAGCAGAAATTGGGGCACTTTTGAAATTTTCATTTTTGACCAAAATCGACAGGTCCGGGGCTTAGGGATTTTCTCATATGCCACAAAACGGTTGAAGCTTCTGTTCAAAAATGATGCTCCGAAATCAAATTCTGTCACCTTAGTGATACATTTTGGGATAGTACCTAAAGTTTAAAGCAGAAATTGGGGCACTTTTGAAATTTTCATTTTTGACCAAAATCGACAGGTCCGGGGCTTAGGGAATTTCTCATATGCCACAAAACGGTTGAAGCTCCTGTTCAACAATGATGCTCCGAAATCAACTTCTGTCACCTTAGTGATAGATTTTAGGACAGCACCTAAAGTTTAAAGCAGAAATTGGGGCACTTTTGAAATTTTCATTTTTGACCAAAATCGACAGGTCCGGGGCTTAGGGAATTTCTCATATGCCACAAAACGGTTGAAGCTCCTGTTCAAAAATGATGCTCCAAAATCAACTTCTGTCATCTAATGATACATTTTGGGATAGCACCTACAGTTTAAAGCAGAAATTGGGGCACTTTTGAAATTTTCATTTTTGACCAAAATCGACAGGTCCGGGGCTTAGGGATTTTCTCATATGCCACAAAACGGTTCAAGCTTCTGTTCAAAAATGATGCTCCGAAATCAACTTCTGTCACCTTAGTGAAACATTTTGGTATAGTACCTAAAGTTTAAAGCAGAAATTGGGGCACTTTTGAAATTTTCATTTTTGACCAAAATCGACAGGTCCGGGGCTTAGGGAATTTCTCATATGCCACAAAACGGTTGAAGCTCCTGTTCAAAAATGATGCTCCGAAATCAACTTCTGTCACCTTAGTGATACATTTTGGGATAGTACCTTAAGTTTAAAGCAGAAATTGGGGCACTTTTGAAATTTTCATTTTTGACCAAAATCGACAGAGACGGGGCCTAGGGAATTTCTCATATGCCACAAAACGGTTGAAGCTCCTGTTCAAAAATGATGCTCCGAAATCAACTTCTGTCAACTTAGTGATACATTTTGGGATAGTACCTTAAGTTTAAAGCAGAAATTGGGGCACTTTTGAAATTTTCATTTTTGACCAAAATCGACAGGTCCGGGGCTTAGGGAATTTCTCATATGCCACAAAACGGTTGAAGCTCCTGTTCAACAATGATGCTCCGAAATCAACTTCTTTCACCTTAGTGATACATTTTGGGACAGCACCTAAAGTTTAAAGCAGAAATTGGGGCCCTTTTGAAATTTTCATTTTTGACCAAAATCGACAGGTCCGGGGCTCAGGGAATTTCTCATATGCCACAAAACGGTTGAAGCTCCTGTTCAAAAATGATGCTCCAAAATCAACTTCTGTCACCTTAGTGATACATTTTGGGATAGTACCTTAAGTTTAAAGCAGAAATTGGGGCACTTTTGAAATTTTCATTTTTGACCAAAATCAACAGGTCCGGGGCTTAGGGAAATTCTCATATGCCACAAAACGGTAGAAGCTCATGTTCAAAAATGATGCTCCAAAATCAACTTCTGTCACCTTAGTGATACATTTTGGGATAGCACCTAAAGTTTAAAGCAGAAATTGGGGCACTTTTGAAATTTTCATTTTTGACCAAAATCGACAGGTCCGGGGCTTATGGAATTTCTCATATGTCACAAAACGGTTCAAGCTCCTGTTCAAATATGATGCTCCGAAATCAACTTCTGTCACCTTAGTGATACATTTTGGGATAGCACCTAAAGTTTAAAGCAGAAATTGGGGCACTTTTGAAATTTTCATTTTTGACCAAAATCAACAGGTCCGGGGCTTAGGGAATTTCTCATATGCCACAAAACGGTTGAAGCTCCTGTTCAACAATGATGCTCCGAAATCAACTTCTGTCACCTTAGTGATAGATTTTAGGACAGCACCTAAAGTTTAAAGCAGAAATTGGGGCACTTTTGAAATTTTCATTTTTGACCAAAATCGACAGGTCCGGGGCTTAGGGAATTTCTCATATGCCACAAAACGGTTGAAGCTCCTGTTCAAAAATGATGCTCCAAAATCAACTTCTGTCATCTAATGATACATTTTGGGATAGCACCTACAGTTTAAAGCAGAAATTGGGGAACTTTTGAAATTTTCATTTTTGACCAAAATCGACAGGTCCGGGGCTTAGGGATTTTCTCATATGCCACAAAACGGTTGAAGCTTCTGTTCAAAAATGATGCTCCGAAATCAACTTCTGTCACCTTAGTGATACATTTTGGGATAGTACCTAAAGTTTAAAGCAGAAATTGGGGCACTTTTGAAATTTTCATTTTTGACCAAAATCGACAGGTCCGGGGCTTAGGGAATTTCTCATATGCCACAAAACGGTTGAAGCTCCTGTTCAACAATGATGCTCCAAAATCAACTTCTGTCATCTAATGATACATTTTGGGATAGCACCTAAAGTTTAAAGCAGAAATTGGGGCACTTTTGAAATTTTCATTTTTGACCAAAATCGACAGGTCCGGGGCTTAGGGAATTTCTCATATGCCACAAAACGGTTGAAGCTCCCGTTCAAAAATGATGCTCCAAAATCAACTTCTGTCATCTAATGATACATTTTGGGATAGCACCTACAGTTTAAAGCAGAAATTGGGGCACTTTTGAAATTTTCATTTTTGACCAAAATCGACAGGTCCGGGGCTTAGGGATTTTCTCATATGCCACAAAACGGTTCAAGCTTCTGTTCAAAAATGATGCTCCGAAATCAACTTCTGTCACCTTAGTGAAACATTTTGGTATAGTACCTAAAGTTTAAAGCAGAAATTGGGGCACTTTTGAAATTTTCATTTTTGACCAAAATCGACAGGTCCGGGGCTTAGGGAATTTCTCATATGCCACAAAACGGTTGAAGCTCCTGTTCAAAAATGATGCTCCGAAATCAACTTCTGTCACCTTAGTGATACATTTTGGGATAGTACCTTAAGTTTAAAGCAGAAATTGGGGCACTTTTGAAATTTTCATTTTTGACCAAAATCGACAGGTCTGGGGCCTAGGGAATTTCTCATATGCCACAAAACGGTTGAAGCTCCTGTTCAAAAATGATGCTCCAAAATCAACTTCTGTCTACTTAGTGATACATTTTGGGATAGTACCTTAAGTTTAAAGCAGAAATTGGGGCACTTTTGAAATTTTCATTTTTGACCAAAATCGACAGGTCCGGGGCTTAGGGAATTTCTCATATGCCACAAAACGGTTGAAGCTCCTGTTCAACAATGATGCTCCGAAATCAACTTCTTTCACCTTAGTGATACATTTTGGGACAGCACCTAAAGTTTAAAGCAGAAATTGGGGCACTTTTGAAATTTTCATTTTTGACCAAAATCGACAGGTCCGGGGCTCAGGGAATTTCTCATATGCCACAAAACGGTTGAAGCTCCTGTTCAAAAATGATGCTCCAAAATCAACTTCTGTCACCTTAGTGATACATTTTGGGATAGTACCTTAAGTTTAAAGCAGAAATTGGGGCACTTTTGAAATTTTCATTTTTGACCAAAATCGACAGGTCCGGGGCTTAGGGAAATTCTCATATGCCACAAAACGGTTGAAGCTCCTGTTCAAAAATGATGCTCCAAAATCAACTTCTGTCACCTTAGTGATACATTTTGGGATAGCACCTAAAGTTTAAAGCAGAAATTGGGGCACTTTTGAAATTTTCATTTTTGACCAAAATCGACAGGTCCGGGGCTTAGGGAATTTCTCATATGTCACAAAACGGTTCAAGCTTCTGTTCAAATATGATGCTCCGAAATCAACTTCTGTCACCTTAGTGATACATTTTGGGATAGTACCTAAAGTTTAAAGCAGAAATTGGGGCACTTTTGAAATTTTCATTTTTGACCAAAATCGACAGGTCCGGGGCTTAGGGATTTTCTCATATGCCACAAAACGGTTGAAGCTTCTGTTCAAAAATGATGCTCCGAAATCAACTTCTGTCACCTTAGTGAAACATTTTGGGACAGCACCTAAAGTTTAAAGCAGAAATTGGGGCACTTTTGAAATTTTCATTTTTGACCAAAATCGACAGGTCCGGGGCTTAGGGATTTTCTCATATGCCACAAAACGGTTGAAGCTCCTGTTCAAAAATGATGCTCCGAAATCAACTTCTGTCACCTTAGTGATACATTTTGGGATAGTACCTTAAGTTTAAAGCAGAAATTGGGGCACTTTTCAAATTTTCATTTTTGACCAAAATCGACAGGTCCGGGGCTTAGGGAATTTCTCATATGCCACAAAACGGTTGAAGCTCCTGTTCAAAAATGATGCTCCGAAATCAACTTCTGTCAATTTAGTGATACATTTTGGGATAGTACCTTAAGTTTAAAGCAGAAATTGGGGCACTTTTGAAATTTTCATTTTTGACCAAAATCGACAGGTCCGGGGCTTAGGGAATTTCTCATATGCCACAAAACGGTTGAAGCTCCTGTTCAACAATGATGCTCCGAAATCAACTTCTGTCACCTTAGTGATACATTTTGGGACAGCACCTAAAGTTTAAAGCAGAAATTGGGGCACTTTTGAAATTTTCATTTTTGACCAAAATCGACAGGTCCGGGGCTCAGGGAATTTCTCATATGCCACAAAACGGTTGAAGCTCCTGTTCAAAAATGATGCTCCAAAATCAACTTCTGTCACCTTAGTGATACATTTTGGGATAGTACCTTAAGTTTAAAGCAGAAATTGGGGCACTTTTGAAATTTTCATTTTTGACCAAAATCGACAGGTCCGGGGCTTAGGAAAATTCTCATATGCCACAAAACGGTTGAAGCTCCTGTTCAAAAATGATGCTCCAAAATCAACTTCTGTCACCTTAGTGATACATTTTGGGATAGCACCTAAAGTTTAAAGCAGAAATTGGGGCACTTTTGAAATTTTCATTTTTGACCAAAATCGACAGGTCCGGGGCTTATGGAATTTCTCATATGCCACAAAACGGTTGAAGCTCCTGTTCAAAAATGATGCTCCAAAATCAACTTCTGTCATCTAATGATACATTTTGGGATAGCACCTAAAGTTTAAAGCAGAAATTGGGGCACTTTTGAAATTTTCATTTTTGACCAAAATCGACAGGTCTGGGGCTTAGGGATTTTCTCATATGCCACAAAACGGTTGAAGCTTCTGTTCAAAAATGATGCTCCGAAATCAACTTCTGTCACCTTAGTGAAACATTTTGGGACAGCACCTAAAGTTTAAAGCAGAAATTGGGGCACTTTTGAAATTTTCATTTTTGACCAAAATCGACAGGTCCGGGGCTTAGGGATTTTCTCATATGCCACAAAACGGTTGAAGCTCCTGTTCAAAAATGATGCTCCGAAATCAACTTCTGTCACCTTAGTGATACATTTTGGGATAGCACCTAAAGTTTAAAGCAGAAATTGGGGCACTTTTGAAATTTTCATTTTTGACCAAAATCGACAGGTCTGGGGCTTAGGGATTTTCTCATATGCCACAAAACGGTTGAAGCTTCTGTTCAAAAATGATGCTCCGAAATCAACTTCTGTCACCTTAGTGATACATTTTGGGACAGCACCTAAAGTTTAAAGCAGAAATTGGGGCACTTTTGAAATTTTCATTTTTGACCAAAATCGACAGGTCCGGGGCTTAGGGATTTTCTCATATGCCACAAAACGGTTGAAGCTCCTGTTCAAAAATGATGCTCCGAAATCAACTTCTGTCACCTTAGTGATATATTTTGGGATAGTACCTTAAGTTTAAAGCAGAAATTGGGGCACTTTTCAAATTTTCATTTTTGACCAAAATCGACAGGTCCGGGGCTTAGGGAATTTCTCATATGCCACAAAACGGTTGAAGCTCCTGTTCAAAAATGATGCTCCGAAATCAACTTCTGTCAATTTAGTGATACATTTTGGGATAGTACCTTAAGTTTAAAGCAGAAATTGGGGCACTTTTGAAATTTTCATTTTTGACCAAAATCGACAGGTCCGGGGCTTAGGGAATTTCTCATATGCCACAAAACGGTTGAAGCTCCTGTTCAACAATGATGCTCCGAAATCAACTTCTGTCACCTTAGTGATACATTTTGGGACAGCACCTAAAGTTTAAAGCAGAAATTGGGGCACTTTTGAAATTTTCATTTTTGACCAAAATCGACAGGTCCGGGGCTCAGGGAATTTCTCATATGCCACAAAACGGTTGAAGCTCCTGTTCAAAAATGATGCTCCAAAATCAACTTCTGTCACCTTAGTGATACATTTTGGGATAGTACCTTAAGTTTAAAGCAGAAATTGGGGCACTTTTGAAATTTTCATTTTTGACCAAAATCGACAGGTCCGGGGCTTAGGGAAATTCTCATATGCCACAAAACGGTTGAAGCTCCTGTTCAAAAATGATGCTCCAAAATCAACTTCTGTCACCTTAGTGATACATTTTGGGATAGCACCTAAAGTTTAAAGCAGAAAATGGGGCACTTTTGAAATTTTCATTTTTGACCAAAATCGACAGGTCCGGGGCTTATGGAATTTCTCATATGCCACAAAACGGTTGAAGCTCCTGTTCAAAAATGATGCTCCAAAATCAACTTCTGTCATCTAATGATACATTTTGGGATAGCACCTAAAGTTTAAAGCAGAAATTGGGGCACTTTTGAAATTTTCATTTTTGACCAAAATCGACAGGTCCGGGGCTTAGGGATTTTCTCATATGCCACAAAACGGTTGAAGCTTCTGTTCAAAAATGATGCTCCGAAATCAACTTCTGTCACCTTAGTGATACATTTTGGGACAGCACCTAAAGTTTAAAGCAGAAATTGGGGCACTTTTGAAATTTTCATTTTTGACCAAAATCGACAGGTCCGGGGCTTAGGGATTTTCTCATATGCCACAAAACGGTTGAAGCTCCTGTTCAAAAATGATGCTCCGAAATCAACTTCTGTCACCTTAGTGATACATTTTGGGATAGTACCTTAAGTTTAAAGCAGAAATTGGGCCACTTTTGAAATTTTCATTTTTGACCAAAATTGACAGGTCCGGGGCTTAGGGAATTTCTCATATGCCACAAAACGGTTGAAGCTCCTGTTCAACAATGATGCTCCGAAATCAACTTCTGTCACCTTAGTGATACATTTTGGGACAGCACCTAAAGTTTAAAGCAGAAATTGGGGCACTTTTGAAATTTTCATTTTTGACCAAAATCGACAGGTCCGGGGCTCAGGGAATTTCTCATATGCCACAAAACGGTTGAAGCTCCTGTTCAAAAATGATGCTCCAAAATCAACTTCTGTCACCTTAGTGATACATTTTGGGATAGCACCTAAAGTTTAAAGCAGAAATTGGGGCACTTTTGAAATTTTCATTTTTGACCAAAATCGACAGGTCCGGGGCTTAGGGATTTTCTCATATGCTACAAAACGGTTGAAGCTTCTGTTCAAAAATGATGCTCCGAAATCAACTTCTGTCACCTTAGTGATACATTTTGGGATAGTACCTAAAGTTTAAAGCAGAAATTGGGGCACTTTTGAAATTTTCATTTTTGACCAAAATCGACAGGTCCGGGGCTTAGGGAATTTCTCATATGCCACAAAACGGTTGAAGCTCCTGTTCAACAATGATGCTCCGAAATCAACTTCTGTCACCTTAGTGATACATTTTGGGACAGCACCTAAAGTTTAAAGCAGAAATTGGGGCACTTTTGAAATTTTCATTTTTGACCAAAATCGACAGGTCCGGGGCTTAGGGAATTTCTCATATGCCACAAAACGGTTGAAGCTCCTGTTCAAAAATGATGCTCCAAAATCAACTTCTGTCATCTAATGATACATTTTGGGATAGCACCTACAGTTTAAAGCAGAAATTGGGGCACTTTTGAAATTTTCATTTTTGACCAAAATCGACAGGTCCGGGGCTTAGGGATTTTCTCATATGCCACAAAACGGTTCAAGCTTCTGTTCAAAAATGATGCTCCGAAATCAACTTCTGTCACCTTAGTGAAACATTTTGGTATAGTACCTAAAGTTTAAAGCAGAAATTGGGGCACTTTTGAAATTTTCATTTTTGACCAAAATCGACAGGTCCGGGGCTTAGGGAATTTCTCATATGCTACAAAACGGTTGAAGCTCCTGTTCAAAAATGATGCTCCGAAATCAACTTCTGTCACCTTAGTGATACATTTTGGGATAGTACCTTAAGTTTAAAGCAGAAATTGGGGCACTTTTGAAATTTTCATTTTTGACCAAAATCGACAGGTCCGGGGCCTAGGGAATTTCTCATATGCCACAAAACGGTTGAAGCTCCTGTTCAAAAATGATGCTCCGAAATCAACTTCTGTCTACTTAGTGATACATTTTGGGATAGTACCTTAAGTTTAAAGCAGAAATTGGGGCACTTTTGAAATTTTCATTTTTGACCAAAATCGACAGGTCCGGGGCTTAGGGAATTTCTCATATGCCACAAAACGGTTGAAGCTCCTGTTCAACAATGATGCTCCGAAATCAACTTCTTTCACCTTAGTGATACATTTTGGGACAGCACCTAAAGTTTAAAGCAGAAATTGGGGCACTTTTGAAATTTTCATTTTTGACCAAAATCGACAGGTCCGGGGCTCAGGGAATTTCTCATATGCCACAAAACGGTTGAAGCTCCTGTTCAAAAATGATGCTCCAAAATCAACTTCTGTCACCTTAGTGATACATTTTGGGATAGTACCTTAAGTTTAAAGCAGAAATTGGGGCACTTTTGAAATTTTCATTTTTGACCAAAATCGACAGGTCCGGGGCTTAGGGAAATTCTCATATGCCACAAAACGGTTGAAGCTCCTGTTCAAAAATGATGCTCCAAAATCAACTTCTGTCACCTTAGTGATACATTTTGGGATAGCACCTAAAGTTTAAAGCAGAAATTGGGGCACTTTTGAAATTTTCATTTTTGACCAAAATCGACAGGTCCGGGGCTTAGGGAATTTCTCATATGCCACAAAACGGTTGAAGCTCCTGTTCAAAAATGATGCTCCGAAATCAAATTCTGTCACCTTAGTGATACATTTTGGGATAGTACCTTAAGTTTAAAGCAGAAATTGGGGCACTTTTCAAATTTTCATTTTTGACCAAAATCGACAGGTCCGGGGCTTAGGGAATTTCTCATATGCCACAAAACGGTTGAAGCTCCTGTTCAAAAATGATGCTCCGAAATCAACTTCTGTCAATTTAGTGATACATTTTGGGATAGTACCTTAAGTTTAAAGCAGAAATTGGGGCACTTTTGAAATTTTCATTTTTGACCAAAATCGACAGGTCCGGGGCTTAGGGAATTTCTCATATGCCACAAAACGGTTGAAGCTCCTGTTCAACAATGATGCTCCGAAATCAACTTCTGTCACCTTAGTGATACATTTTGGGACAGCACCTAAAGTTTAAAGCAGAAATTGGGGCACTTTTGAAATTTTCATTTTTGACCAAAATCGACAGGTCCGGGGCTCAGGGAATTTCTCATATGCCACAAAACGGTTGAAGCTCCTGTTCAAAAATGATGCTCCAAAATCAACTTCTGTCATCTAATGATACATTTTGGGATAGCACCTAAAGTTTAAAGCAGAAATTGGGGCACTTTTGAAATTTTCATTTTTGACCAAAATCGACAGGTCTGGGGCTTAGGGATTTTCTCATATGCCACAAAACGGTTGAAGCTTCTGTTCAAAAATGATGCTCCGAAATCAACTTCTGTCACCTTAGTGAAACATTTTGGGACAGCACCTAAAGTTTAAAGCAGAAATTGGGGCACTTTTGAAATTTTCATTTTTGACCAAAATCGACAGGTCCGGGGCTTAGGGATTTTCTCATATGCCACAAAACGGTTGAAGCTCCTGTTCAAAAATGATGCTCCGAAATCAACTTCTGTCACCTTAGTGATACATTTTGGGATAGCACCTAAAGTTTAAAGCAGAAATTGGGGCACTTTTGAAATTTTCATTTTTGACCAAAATCGACAGGTCTGGGGCTTAGGGATTTTCTCATATGCCACAAAACGGTTGAAGCTTCTGTTCAAAAATGATGCTCCGAAATCAACTTCTGTCACCTTAGTGATACATTTTGGGACAGCACCTAAAGTTTAAAGCAGAAATTGGGGCACTTTTGAAATTTTCATTTTTGACCAAAATCGACAGGTCCGGGGCTTAGGGATTTTCTCATATGCCACAAAACGGTTGAAGCTCCTGTTCAAAAATGATGCTCCGAAATCAACTTCTGTCACCTTAGTGATATATTTTGGGATAGTACCTTAAGTTTAAAGCAGAAATTGGGGCACTTTTCAAATTTTCATTTTTGACCAAAATCGACAGGTCCGGGGCTTAGGGAATTTCTCATATGCCACAAAACGGTTGAAGCTCCTGTTCAAAAATGATGCTCCGAAATCAACTTCTGTCAATTTAGTGATACATTTTGGGATAGTACCTTAAGTTTAAAGCAGAAATTGGGGCACTTTTGAAATTTTCATTTTTGACCAAAATCGACAGGTCCGGGGCTTAGGGAATTTCTCATATGCCACAAAACGGTTGAAGCTCCTGTTCAACAATGATGCTCCGAAATCAACTTCTGTCACCTTAGTGATACATTTTGGGACAGCACCTAAAGTTTAAAGCAGAAATTGGGGCACTTTTGAAATTTTCATTTTTGACCAAAATCGACAGGTCCGGGGCTCAGGGAATTTCTCATATGCCACAAAACGGTTGAAGCTCCTGTTCAAAAATGATGCTCCAAAATCAACTTCTGTCACCTTAGTGATACATTTTGGGATAGTACCTTAAGTTTAAAGCAGAAATTGGGGCACTTTTGAAATTTTCATTTTTGACCAAAATCGACAGGTCCGGGACTTAGGGAAATTCTCATATGCCACAAAACGGTTGAAGCTCCTGTTCAAAAATGATGCTCCAAAATCAACTTCTGTCACCTTAGTGATACATTTTGGGATAGCACCTAAAGTTTAAAGCAGAAAATGGGGCACTTTTGAAATTTTCATTTTTGACCAAAATCGACAGGTCCGGGGCTTAGGGATTTTCTCATATGCCACAAAACGGTTGAAGCTTCTGTTCAAAAATGATGCTCCGAAATCAACTTCTGTCACCTTAGTGAAACATTTTGGGACAGCACCTAAAGTTTAAAGCAGAAATTGGGGCACTTTTGAAATTTTCATTTTTGACCAAAATCGACAGGTCCGGGGCTTAGGGATTTTCTCATATGCCACAAAACGGTTGAAGCTCCTGTTCAAAAATGATGCTCCGAAATCAACTTCTGTCACCTTAGTGATACATTTTGGGATAGTACCTTAAGTTTAAAGCAGAAATTGGGCCACTTTTGAAATTTTCATTTTTGACCAAAATTGACAGGTCCGGGGCTTAGGGAATTTCTCATATGCCACAAAACGGTTGAAGCTCCTGTTCAACAATGATGCTCCGAAATCAACTTCTGTCACCTTAGTGATACATTTTGGGACAGCACCTAAAGTTTAAAGCAGAAATTGGGGCACTTTTGAAATTTTCATTTTTGACCAAAATCGACAGGTCCGGGGCTCAGGGAATTTCTCATATGCCACAAAACGGTTGAAGCTCCTGTTCAAAAATGATGCTCCAAAATCAACTTCTGTCACCTTAGTGATACATTTTGGGATAGCACCTAAAGTTTAAAGCAGAAATTGGGGCACTTTTGAAATTTTCATTTTTGACCAAAATCGACAGGTCCGGGGCTTAGGGATTTTCTCATATGCTACAAAACGGTTGAAGCTTCTGTTCAAAAATGATGCTCCGAAATCAACTTCTGTCACCTTAGTGATACATTTTGGGATAGTACCTAAAGTTTAAAGCAGAAATTGGGGCACTTTTGAAATTTTCATTTTTGACCAAAATCGACAGGTCCGGGGCTTAGGGAATTTCTCATATGCCACAAAACGGTTGAAGCTCCTGTTCAACAATGATGCTCCGAAATCAACTTCTGTCACCTTAGTGATACATTTTGGGACAGCACCTAAAGTTTAAAGCAGAAATTGGGGCACTTTTGAAATTTTCATTTTTGACCAAAATCGACAGGTCCGGGGCTTAGGGAATTTCTCATATGCCACAAAACGGTTGAAGCTCCTGTTCAAAAATGATGCTCCAAAATCAACTTCTGTCATCTAATGATACATTTTGGGATAGCACCTACAGTTTAAAGCAGAAATTGGGGCACTTTTGAAATTTTCATTTTTGACCAAAATCGACAGGTCCGGGGCTTAGGGATTTTCTCATATGCCACAAAACGGTTCAAGCTTCTGTTCAAAAATGATGCTCCGAAATCAACTTCTGTCACCTTAGTGAAACATTTTGGTATAGTACCTAAAGTTTAAAGCAGAAATTGGGGCACTTTTGAAATTTTCATTTTTGACCAAAATCGACAGGTCCGGGGCTTAGGGAATTTCTCATATGCCACAAAACGGTTGAAGCTCCTGTTCAAAAATGATGCTCCGAAATCAACTTCTGTCACCTTAGTGATACATTTTGGGATAGTACCTTAAGTTTAAAGCAGAAATTGGGGCACTTTTGAAATTTTCATTTTTGACCAAAATCGACAGGTCCGGGGCCTAGGGAATTTCTCATATGCCACAAAACGGTTGAAGCTCCTGTTCAAAAATGATGCTCCGAAATCAACTTCTGTCTACTTAGTGATACATTTTGGGATAGTACCTTAAGTTTAAAGCAGAAATTGGGGCACTTTTGAAATTTTCATTTTTGACCAAAATCGACAGGTCCGGGGCTTAGGGAATTTCTCATATGCCACAAAACGGTTGAAGCTCCTGTTCAACAATGATGCTCCGAAATCAACTTCTTTCACCTTAGTGATACATTTTGGGACAGCACCTAAAGTTTAAAGCAGAAATTGGGGCACTTTTGAAATTTTCATTTTTGACCAAAATCGACAGGTCCGGGGCTCAGGGAATTTCTCATATGCCACAAAACGGTTGAAGCTCCTGTTCAAAAATGATGCTCCAAAATCAACTTCTGTCACCTTAGTGATACATTTTGGGATAGTACCTTAAGTTTAAAGCAGAAATTGGGGCACTTTTGAAATTTTCATTTTTGACCAAAATCGACAGGTCCGGGGCTTAGGGAAATTCTCATATGCCACAAAACGGTTGAAGCTCCTGTTCAAAAATGATGCTCCAAAATCAACTTCTGTCACCTTAGTGATACATTTTGGGATAGCACCTAAAGTTTAAAGCAGAAATTGGGGCACTTTTGAAATTTTCATTTTTGACCAAAATCGACAGGTCCGGGGCTTAGGGAATTTCTCATATGTCACAAAACGGTTCAAGCTTCTGTTCAAATATGATGCTCCGAAATCAACTTCTGTCACCTTAGTGATACATTTTGGGATAGTACCTAAAGTTTAAAGCAGAAATTGGGGCACTTTTGAAATTTTCATTTTTGACCAAAATCGACAGGTCCGGGGCTTAGGGATTTTCTCATATGCCACAAAACGGTTGAAGCTTCTGTTCAAAAATGATGCTCCGAAATCAACTTCTGTCACCTTAGTGAAACATTTTGGGACAGCACCTAAAGTTTAAAGCAGAAATTGGGGCACTTTTGAAATTTTCATTTTTGACCAAAATCGACAGGTCCGGGGCTTAGGGATTTTCTCATATGCCACAAAACGGTTGAAGCTCCTGTTCAAAAATGATGCTCCGAAATCAACTTCTGTCACCTTAGTGATACATTTTGGGATAGTACCTTAAGTTTAAAGCAGAAATTGGGGCACTTTTCAAATTTTCATTTTTGACCAAAATCGACAGGTCCGGGGCTTAGGGAATTTCTCATATGCCACAAAACGGTTGAAGCTCCTGTTCAAAAATGATGCTCCGAAATCAACTTCTGTCAATTTAGTGATACATTTTGGGATAGTACCTTAAGTTTAAAGCAGAAATTGGGGCACTTTTGAAATTTTCATTTTTGACCAAAATCGACAGGTCCGGGGCTTAGGGAATTTCTCATATGCCACAAAACGGTTGAAGCTCCTGTTCAACAATGATGCTCCGAAATCAACTTCTGTCACCTTAGTGATACATTTTGGGACAGCACCTAAAGTTTAAAGCAGAAATTGGGGCACTTTTGAAATTTTCATTTTTGACCAAAATCGACAGGTCCGGGGCTCAGGGAATTTCTCATATGCCACAAAACGGTTGAAGCTCCTGTTCAAAAATGATGCTCCAAAATCAACTTCTGTCACCTTAGTGATACATTTTGGGATAGTACCTTAAGTTTAAAGCAGAAATTGGGGCACTTTTGAAATTTTCATTTTTGACCAAAATCGACAGGTCCGGGGCTTAGGGAAATTCTCATATGCCACAAAACGGTTGAAGCTCCTGTTCAAAAATGATGCTCCAAAATCAACTTCTGTCACCTTAGTGATACATTTTGGGATAGCACCTAAAGTTTAAAGCAGAAATTGGGGCACTTTTGAAATTTTCATTTTTGACCAAAATCGACAGGTCCGGGGCTTATGGAATTTCTCATATGCCACAAAACGGTTGAAGCTCCTGTTCAAAAATGATGCTCCAAAATCAACTTCTGTCATCTAATGATACATTTTGGGATAGCACCTAAAGTTTAAAGCAGAAATTGGGGCACTTTTGAAATTTTCATTTTTGACCAAAATCGACAGGTCTGGGGCTTAGGGATTTTCTCATATGCCACAAAACGGTTGAAGCTTCTGTTCAAAAATGATGCTCCGAAATCAACTTCTGTCACCTTAGTGAAACATTTTGGGACAGCACCTAAAGTTTAAAGCAGAAATTGGGGCACTTTTGAAATTTTCATTTTTGACCAAAATCGACAGGTCCGGGGCTTAGGGATTTTCTCATATGCCACAAAACGGTTGAAGCTCCTGTTCAAAAATGATGCTCCGAAATCAACTTCTGTCACCTTAGTGATACATTTTGGGATAGCACCTAAAGTTTAAAGCAGAAATTGGGGCACTTTTGAAATTTTCATTTTTGACCAAAATCGACAGGTCTGGGGCTTAGGGATTTTCTCATATGCCACAAAACGGTTGAAGCTTCTGTTCAAAAATGATGCTCCGAAATCAACTTCTGTCACCTTAGTGATACATTTTGGGACAGCACCTAAAGTTTAAAGCAGAAATTGGGGCACTTTTGAAATTTTCATTTTTGACCAAAATCGACAGGTCCGGGGCTTAGGGATTTTCTCATATGCCACAAAACGGTTGAAGCTCCTGTTCAAAAATGATGCTCCGAAATCAACTTCTGTCACCTTAGTGATATATTTTGGGATAGTACCTTAAGTTTAAAGCAGAAATTGGGGCACTTTTCAAATTTTCATTTTTGACCAAAATCGACAGGTCCGGGGCTTAGGGAATTTCTCATATGCCACAAAACGGTTGAAGCTCCTGTTCAAAAATGATGCTCCGAAATCAACTTCTGTCAATTTAGTGATACATTTTGGGATAGTACCTTAAGTTTAAAGCAGAAATTGGGGCACTTTTGAAATTTTCATTTTTGACCAAAATCGACAGGTCCGGGGCTTAGGGAATTTCTCATATGCCACAAAACGGTTGAAGCTCCTGTTCAACAATGATGCTCCGAAATCAACTTCTGTCACCTTAGTGATACATTTTGGGACAGCACCTAAAGTTTAAAGCAGAAATTGGGGCACTTTTGAAATTTTCATTTTTGACCAAAATCGACAGGTCCGGGGCTCAGGGAATTTCTCATATGCCACAAAACGGTTGAAGCTCCTGTTCAAAAATGATGCTCCAAAATCAACTTCTGTCACCTTAGTGATACATTTTGGGATAGTACCTTAAGTTTAAAGCAGAAATTGGGGCACTTTTGAAATTTTCATTTTTGACCAAAATCGACAGGTCCGGGGCTTAGGGAAATTCTCATATGCCACAAAACGGTTGAAGCTCCTGTTCAAAAATGATGCTCCAAAATCAACTTCTGTCACCTTAGTGATACATTTTGGGATAGCACCTAAAGTTTAAAGCAGAAATTGGGGCACTTTTGAAATTTTCATTTTTGACCAAAATCGACAGGTCCGGGGCTTATGGAATTTCTCATATGCCACAAAACGGTTGAAGCTCCTGTTCAAAAATGATGCTCCAAAATCAACTTCTGTCATCTAATGATACATTTTGGGATAGCACCTAAAGTTTAAAGCAGAAATTGGGGCACTTTTGAAATTTTCATTTTTGACCAAAATCGACAGGTCTGGGGCTTAGGGATTTTCTCATATGCCACAAAACGGTTGAAGCTTCTGTTCAAAAATGATGCTCCGAAATCAACTTCTGTCACCTTAGTGAAACATTTTGGGACAGCACCTAAAGTTTAAAGCAGAAATTGGGGCACTTTTGAAATTTTCATTTTTGACCAAAATCGACAGGTCCGGGGCTTAGGGATTTTCTCATATGCCACAAAACGGTTGAAGCTCCTGTTCAAAAATGATGCTCCGAAATCAACTTCTGTCACCTTAGTGATACATTTTGGGATAGCACCTAAAGTTTAAAGCAGAAATTGGGGCACTTTTGAAATTTTCATTTTTGACCAAAATCGACAGGTCTGGGGCTTAGGGATTTTCTCATATGCCACAAAACGGTTGAAGCTTCTGTTCAAAAATGATGCTCCGAAATCAACTTCTGTCACCTTAGTGATACATTTTGGGACAGCACCTAAAGTTTAAAGCAGAAATTGGGGCACTTTTGAAATTTTCATTTTTGACCAAAATCGACAGGTCCGGGGCTTAGGGATTTTCTCATATGCCACAAAACGGTTGAAGCTCCTGTTCAAAAATGATGCTCCGAAATCAACTTCTGTCACCTTAGTGATATATTTTGGGATAGTACCTTAAGTTTAAAGCAGAAATTGGGGCACTTTTCAAATTTTCATTTTTGACCAAAATCGACAGGTCCGGGGCTTAGGGAATTTCTCATATGCCACAAAACGGTTGAAGCTCCTGTTCAAAAATGATGCTCCGAAATCAACTTCTGTCAATTTAGTGATACATTTTGGGATAGTACCTTAAGTTTAAAGCAGAAATTGGGGCACTTTTGAAATTTTCATTTTTGACCAAAATCGACAGGTCCGGGGCTTAGGGAATTTCTCATATGCCACAAAACGGTTGAAGCTCCTGTTCAACAATGATGCTCCGAAATCAACTTCTGTCACCTTAGTGATACATTTTGGGACAGCACCTAAAGTTTAAAGCAGAAATTGGGGCACTTTTGAAATTTTCATTTTTGACCAAAATCGACAGGTCCGGGGCTCAGGGAATTTCTCATATGCCACAAAACGGTTGAAGCTCCTGTTCAAAAATGATGCTCCAAAATCAACTTCTGTCACCTTAGTGATACATTTTGGGATAGTACCTTAAGTTTAAAGCAGAAATTGGGGCACTTTTGAAATTTTCATTTTTGACCAAAATCGACAGGTCCGGGGCTTAGGGAAATTCTCATATGCCACAAAACGGTTGAAGCTCCTGTTCAAAAATGATGCTCCAAAATCAACTTCTGTCACCTTAGTGATACATTTTGGGATAGCACCTAAAGCTTAAAGCAGAAAATGGGGCACTTTTGAAATTTTCATTTTTGACCAAAATCGACAGGTCCGGGGCTTATGGAATTTCTCATATGCCACAAAACGGTTGAAGCTCCTGTTCAAAAATGATGCTCCAAAATCAACTTCTGTCATCTAATGATACATTTTGGGATAGCACCTAAAGTTTAAAGCAGAAATTGGGGCACTTTTGAAATTTTCATTTTTGACCAAAATCGACAGGTCCGGGGCTTAGGGATTTTCTCATATGCCACAAAACGGTTGAAGCTTCTGTTCAAAAATGATGCTCCGAAATCAACTTCTGTCACCTTAGTGAAACATTTTGGGACAGCACCTAAAGTTTAAAGCAGAAATTGGGGCACTTTTGAAATTTTCATTTTTGACCAAAATCGACAGGTCCGGGGCTTAGGGATTTTCTCATATGCCACAAAACGGTTGAAGCTCCTGTTCAAAAATGATGCTCCGAAATCAACTTCTGTCACCTTAGTGATACATTTTGGGATAGTACCTTAAGTTTAAAGCAGAAATTGGGGCACTTTTGAAATTATCATTTTTGACCAAAATCGACAGGTCCGTGGCTTAGGGAATTTATCATATGCCACAAAACGGTTGAAGCTCCTGTTCAAAAATGATGCTCCGAAATCAACTTCTGTCAACTTAGTGATACATTTTGGGATAGTACCTTAAGTTTAAAGCAGAA
>NW_026968475.1:0-7889 GCF_028390025.1 Pseudophryne corroboree | reverse complement strand
AAATGAAAATTTTAAAAGTGACCCAATTTCTGCTTTCAACTTTAGTTACAATCCCAAAATGAATCCCTGAGATGAAAAAAGTTGATTTAAGAGCATGATTTTTGAACAGGAGCTTCAATTGTTTTGTGCTTTATGAAAAATTCCCTAAGCCACAGACCCATCGATTTTGGTAAAAAATGAAAATTTTAAAAGTGCCCCAATTTCTGCTTTAAACTTTAGTTACCATCCCAAACTGAATCCCTGAGATGAAAAAAGTTGATTTAAGAGCATGATTTTTTAACAGGAGCTTCAATAGTTTTGTGCTGTATGAAATATTCCCTAAGCCCCGGACCCATCGATTTTGGTCAAAAATGAAAAACTTAAAAGTGCCCCAATTTCTGCTTTAAACTTTAGTTACCATCCCAAAATGAATCCCTGAGATGAAAAAAAAGTTGATTTAAGAGCATGATTTTTGAACAGTAGCTTCAATTGTTTTGTGATGTAGGAAAAATTCCCTAAGCCCCGGACCCATCGATTTTGGTCAAAAATGAAAATTTTAAAAGTGCCCCAAGTTCTGCTTTAAACTTTAGTTACCATCCCAAAATGAATCCCTGAGATGAAAAAAGTTGATTTAAGAGCATGATTTTTGAACAGGAGCGTCAATTTTTTTGTGCTGTATGAAAAATTCCCTAAGCCCCGGACCCATCGATTTTGGTCAAAAATGACAATTTTAAAAGTGCCCCAATTTCTGCTTTAAACTTTAGTTACCATCCCAAAATGTATTCCTGAGATAAAAAAGTTGATTTAAGAGCATGATTTTTGAACAGGAGCTTCAATTGTTTTGTGCTTTATGAAAAATTCCCTAAGCCCTGGACCCATCGATTTTGGTCAAAAATGAAAATTTTAAAAGTGCCCCAATTTCTGCTTTAAACTTTAGTTACCATCCCAAAATGAATCCCTGAGATGAAAAAAGTTGATTTAAGAGCATGATTTTTGAACAGGAGCTTCAACAGTTTTGTGCTGTATGAAAAAATCCCTAAGCCCCGGACCCATCGATTTTGGTCAAAAATGAAAATTTTAAAAGTGCCCCAATTTCTGCTTTAAACTTTAGTTACCATCCCAAAATGAATCCCTGAGATGAAAAAAGTTGATTTAAGAGCATGATTTTTGAACAGTAGCTTCAATTGTTTTGTGATGTATGAAAAATTCCCTAAGCCCCGGACCCATCGATTTTGGTCAAATATTAAAATTTTAAAAGTGCCCCAATTTCTGCTTTAAACTTTAGTTACCATCCCAAAATGAATCCCTGAGATGAAAAAAGTTGATTTAAGAGCATGATTTTTGAACAGGAGCTTCAATTGTTTTGTGATGTATGAAAAATTCCCTACGCCCTGGACCCATCGATTTTGGCCAAAAATGAAAATTTTAAAAATGCCCCAATTTCTGCTTTAAACTTTAGTTACCATCCCAAAATGAATCCCTGAGATAAAAAAAAAAGTTTATTTAAGAGCATGATTTTTGAACAGTAGCTTCAATTGTTTTGTGATGTATGAAAAAATCCCTAAGCCCCGGACCCATCGATTTTGGTCAAAAATGAAAATTTTAAAAGTGCCCCAAGTTCTGCTTTAAACTTTAGTTACCATCCCAAAATGTATTCCTGAGATAAAAAAGTTGATTTAAGAGCATGATTTTTGAACAGGAGCTTCAATTGTTTTGTGCTTTATGAAAAATTCCCTAAGCCCTGGACCCATCGATTTTGGTCAAAAATGAAAATTTTAAAAGTGCCCCAATTTCTGCTTTAAACTTTAGTAACCATCCCAAAATGAATCCCTGAGATGAAAAAAGTTGATTTAAGAGCAAAATTTTTGAACAGTAGATTCAATAGTTTTGTGCTGTATGAAAAATTCCCTAAGCCCCGGATCCATCGATTTTGGTCAAAAATGAAAATTTTAAAAGTGACCCAATTTCTGCTTTCAACTTTAGTTACCATCCCAAAATGAATCCCTGAGATGAAAAAAGTTGATTTAAGAGCATGATTTTTGAACAGGAGCGTCAATTTTTTTGTGCTGTATGAAAAATTCCCTAAGCCCCGGACCCATCGATTTTGGTCAAAAATGACAATTTTAAAAGTGCCCCAATTTCTGCTTTAAACTTTAGTTACCATCCCAAAATGAATCCCTGAGATGAAAAAAGTTGATTTAAGAGCATGATTTTTGAACAGGAGCTTCAATTGTTTTGTGATGTATGAAAAATTCCCTACGCCCTGGACCCATCGATTTTGGGCAAAAATGAAAATTTTAAAAATGCCCCAATTTCTGCTTTAAACTTTAGTTACCATCCCCAAAAGAATCCCTGAGATGAAAAAAGTTTATTTAAGAGCATGATTTTTGAACAGTAGCTTCAATTGTTTTGTGATGTATGAAAAATTCCCTAAGCCCCGGACCCATCGATTTTGGTCAAAAATGAAAATTTTAAAAGTGCCCCAAGTTCTGCTTTAAACTTTAGTTACCATCCCAAAATGAATCCCTGAGATGAAAAAAAAGTTGATTTAAGAGCATGATTTTTGAACAGTAGCGTCAATTGTTTTGTGATGTATGATAAAATCCCTAAGCCCCGGACCCATCGATTTTGGTCTAAAATGAAAATGCTAAAAGTGCACCAATTTCTGCTTTAAACTTTAGTTACCATCCCAAAATGAATCCCTGAGATGAAAAAAGTTGATTTAAGAGCATGATTTTTGAACAGGAGCTTCAACAGTTTTGTGCTGTATGAAAAAATCCCTAAGCCCCGGACCCATCGATTTTGGTCAAAAATGAAAATTTTAAAAGTGCCCCAATTTCTGCTTTAAACTTTAGTAACCATCCCAAAATGAATCCCTGAGATGAAAAAAGTTGATTTAAGAGCATGATTTTTGAACAGGAGCTTCAACGGTTTTGTGCTGTATGAAAAAATCCCTAAGCCCCGGACCCATCGATTTTGGTCAAAAATGAAAATGTTAAAAGTGCCCCAATTTCTGCTTTAAACTTTAGTTACCATCCCAAAATGAATCCCTGAGATGAAAAAAGTTGATTTAAGAGCATGATTTTTGAACAGGAGCTTCAACAGTTTTGTGCTGTATGAAAAAATCCCTAAGCCCCGGACCCATCGATTTTGGTCAAAAATGAAAATGTTAAAAGTGCCCCAATTTCTGCTTTAAACTTTAGTTACCATCCCAAAATGAATCCCTGAGATGAAAAAAGTTGATTTAAGAGCATGATTTTTGAACAGGAGCTTCAATTGTTTTGTGATGTATGAAAAATTCCCTAAGCCCCGGACCCATCGATTTTGGTCAAATATTAAAATTTTAAAAGTGCCCCAATTTCTGCTTTAAACTTTAGTTACCATCCCAAAATGAATCCCTGAGATGAAAAAAGTTGATTTAAGAGCATGATTTTTGAACAGGAGCTTCAATTGTTTTGTGATGTATGAAAAATTCCCTACGCCCTGGACCCATCGATTTTGGGCAAAAATGAAAATTTAAAAAATGCCCCAATTTCTGCTTTAAACTTTAGTTACCATCCCAAAATGAATCCCTGAGATGAAAAAAGTTGATTTAAGAGCATGATTTTTGAACAGGAGCGTCAATTGTTTTGTGCTGTATGAAAAATTCCCTAAGCCCCGGACCCATCGATTTTGGTCAAAAATGACAATTTTAAAAGTGCCCCAATTTCTGCTTTAAACTTTAGTTACCATCCCAAAATGAATCCCTGAGATGAAAAAAGTTGATTTAAGAGCATGATTTTTGAACAGGAGCTTCAAATATTTTGTGCTTTATGAAAAATTCCCTAAGCCCCAGACCCATCGATTTTGGTCAAAAATGAGAATTTTAAAAGTGCCCCAATTTCTGCTTTAAACTTTAGTTACCATCCCAAAATGAATTCCTGAGATGTAAAAAGTTGATTTAAGAGCATGATTTTTGAACAGTAGCGTCAATTGTTTTGTGATGTATGATAAAATCCCTAAGCCCCGGACCCATCGATTTTGGTCAAAAATGAAAATGTTAAAAGTGCACCAATTTCTGCTTTAAACTTTAGTTACCATCCCAAAATGAATCCCTGAGATGAAAAAAGTTGATTTAAGAGCATGATTTTTGAACAGGAGCTTCAACAGTTTTGTGCTGTATGAAAAAATCCCTAAGCCCCGGACCCATCGATTTTGGTAAAAAATGAAAATTTTAAAAGTGCCCCAATTTCTGCTTTAAACTTTAGTTACCATCCCAAAATGAATCCCTGAGATGAAAAAAGTTGATTTAAGAGCATGATTTTTGAACAGGAGCTTCAATTGTTTTGTGCTTTATGAAAAATTCCCTAAGCCCCGGACCCATCGATTTTGGTCAAAAATGAAAATTTTAAAAGTGCCCCAATTTCTGCTTTAAACTTTAGTTACCATCCCAAAATGAATCCCTGAGATAAAAAAAAGTTGATTCAAGAGCATGATTTTTGAACAGTAGCTTCAATTGTTTTGTGATGTATGAAAAATTCCCTCAGCCCCGGACCCATCGATTTTGGTCAAATATTAAAATTTTAAAAGTGCCCCAATTTCTGCTTTAATCTTTAGTTACCATCCCAAAATGAATCCCTGAGATGAAAAAAGTTGATTTAAGAGCATGATTTTTGAACAGGAGCTTCAATTGTTTTGTGATGTATGAAAAATTCCCTAAGCCCCGGACCCATCGATTTTGGTCAAAAATGACAATTTTAAAAGTGCCCCAATTTCTGCTTTAAACTTTAGTTACCATCCCAAAATGAATCCCTGAGATGAAAAAAGTTGATTTAAGAGCATGATTTTTGAACAGTAGCGTCAATTGTTTTGTGATGTATGATAAAATCCCTAAGCCCCGGACCCATCGATTTTGGTCAAAAATGAAAATGTTAAAAGTGCACCAATTTCTGCTTTAAACTTTAGTTACCATCCCAAAATGAATCCCTGAGATGAAAAAAGTTGATTTAAGAGCATGATTTTTGAACAGGAGCTTCAACAGTTTTGTGCTGTATGAAAAAATCCCTAAGCCCCGGACCCATCGATTTTGGTCAAAAATGAAAATTTTAAAAGTGCCCCAATTTCTGCTTTAAACTTTAGTAACCATCCCAAAATGAATCCCTGAGATGAAAAAAGTTGATTTAAGAGCATGATTTTTGAACAGGAGCTTCAACGGTTTTGTGCTGTATGAAAAAATCCCTAAGCCCCGGACCCATCGATTTTGGTCAAAAATGAAAATGTTAAAAGTGCCCCAATTTCTGCTTTAAACTTTAGTTACCATCCCAAAATGAATCCCTGAGATGAAAAAAGTTGATTTAAGAGCATGATTTTTGAACAGGAGCTTCAACAGTTTTGTGCTGTATGAAAAAATCCCTAAGCCCCGGACCCATCGATTTTGGTCAAAAATGAAAATTTTAAAAGTGACCCAATTTCTGCTTTCTACTTTAGTTACAATCCCAAAATGAATCCCTGAGATGAAAAAAGTTGATTTAAGAGCATGATTTTTGAACAGGAGCTTCAATTGTTTTGTGCTTTATGAAAAATTCCCTAAGCCCCGGACCCATCGATTTTGGTCAAAAATGAAAATTTTAAAAGTGCCCCAAGTTCTGCTTTAAACTTTAGTTACCATCCCAAAATGAATCCCTGAGATGAAAAAAAAGTTGATTTAAGAGCATGATTTTTGAACAGGAGCTTCAATTGTTTTGTGATGTAGGAAAAATTCCCTAAGCCCCGGACCCATCGATTTTGGTCAAAAATGAAAATTTTAAAAGTGCCCCAAGTTCTGCTTTAAACTTTAGTTACCATCCCAAAATGTATTCCTGAGATAAAAAAGTTGATTTAAGAGCATGATTTTTGAACAGGAGCTTCAATTGTTTTGTGCTTTATGAAAAATTCCCTAAGCCCTGGACCCATCGATTTTGGTCAAAAATGAAAATTTTAAAAGTGCCCCAATTTCTGCTTTAAACTTTAGTTACCATCCCAAAATGAATCCCTGAGATGAAAAAAGTTGATTTAAGAGCATGATTTTTGAACAAGAGCTTCAACAGTTTTGTGCTGTTTAAAAAAATCCCTAAGCCCCGGACCCATCGATTTTGGTCAAAAATGAAAATTTTAAAAGTGCCCCAATTTCTGCTTTAAACTTTAGTTACCATCCCAAAATGAATCCCTGAGATAAAAAAAAGTTGATTTAAGAGCATGATTTTTGAACAGTAGCTTCAATTGTTTTGTGATGTATGAAAAATTCCCTAAGCCCCGGACCCATCGATTTTGGTCAAATATTAAAATTTTAAAAGTGCCCCAATTTCTGCTTTAAACTTTAGTTACATCCCAAAATGAATCCCTGAGATGAAAAAAGTTGATTTAAGAGCATGATTTTTGAACAGGAGCTTCAATTGTTTTGTGATGTATGAAAAATTCCCTACGCCCTGGACCCATCGATTTTGGCCAAAAATGAAAATTTTAAAAATGCCCCAATTTCTGCTTTAAACTTTAGTTACCATCCCAAAATGAATCCCTGAGATAAAAAAAAAAAGTTTATTTAAGAGCATGATTTTTGAACAGTAGCTTCAATTGTTTTGTGATGTATGAAAAATTCCCTAAGCCCCGGACCCATCGATTTTGGTCAAAAATGAAAATTTTAAAAGTGCCCCAAGTTCTGCTTTAAACTTTAGTTACCATCCCAAAATGAATCCCTGAGATGAAAAAAAAGTTGATTTAAGAGCATGATTTTTGAACAGTAGCTTCAATTGTTTTGTGCTGTATGAAAAATTCCCTAAGCCCCGGACCCATCGATTTTGGTCAAAAATGAAAATTTTAAAAGTGCCCCAAGTTCTGCTTTAAACTTTAGTTACCATCCCAAAATGAATCCCTGAGATGAAAAAAGTTGATTTAAGAGCATGATTTTTGAACAGGAGCGTCAATTTTTTTGTGCTGTATGAAAAATTCCCTAAGCCCCGGACCCATCGATTTTGGTCAAAAATGACAATTTTAAAAGTGCCCCAATTTCTGCTTTAAACTTTAGTGACCATCCCAAAATGTATTCCTGAGATAAAAAAGTTGATTTAAGAGCATGATTTTTGAACAGGAGCTTCAATTGTTTTGTGCTTTATGAAAAATTCCCTAAGCCCTGGACCCATCGATTTTGATCAAAAATGAAAATTTTAAAAGTGCCTCAATTTCTGCTTTAAACTTTAGTTACCATCCCAAAATGAATCCCTGAGATGAAAAAAGTTGATTTAAGAGCATGATTTTTGAACAGGAGCGTCAATTGTTTTGTGCTGTATGAAAAATTCCCTAAACCCCGGACCCATCGATTTTGGTCAAAAATTAAAATTTTAAAAGTGCCCCAATTTCTGCTTTAAACTTTAGTTACCATCCCAAAATGAATCCCTGAGATGAGAAAAGTTGATTTAAGAGCATGATTTTTGAACAGTAGCGTCAATTGTTTTGTGATGTATGATAAAATCCCTAAGCCCCGGACCCATCGATTTTGGTAAAAAATGAAAATTTTAAAAGTGCCCCAATTTCTGCTTTAAACTTTAGTAACCATCCCAAAATGAATCCCTGAGATGAAAAAAGTTGATTTAAGAGCATGATTTTTGAACAGGAGCTTCAACGGTTTTGTGCTGTATGAAAAAATCCCTAAGCCCCGGACCCATCGATTTTGGTCAAAAATGAAAATGTTAAAAGTGCCCCAATTTCTGCTTTAAACTTTAGTTACCATCCCAAAATGAATCCCTGAGATGAAAAAAGTTGATTTAAGAGCATGATTTTTGAACAGGAGCTTCAATTGTTTTGTGATGTATGAAAAATTCCCTAAGCCTCGGACCCATCGATTTTGGTCAAATATTAAAATTTTAAAAGTGCCCCAATTTCTGCTTTAAACTTTAGTT
>NW_026968474.1:0-91112 GCF_028390025.1 Pseudophryne corroboree | reverse complement strand
GCCCTCCACAGCCCTATCCCAACACATACTTATCTTGCATATGAGATCTCTTGATCATGAAGATAGTTCTCACAGGGTGAGGTTCATCCATTACATTTTAAAGTAGGAAGGTACAAATTACATATTCAAATTACATATATGTGCTGGATTCAAATGTTTTCCCCCCTTCCTTTCTCAATTGTGCCCATCAGCAGCTATTCTAATGTTGCTGCCAATGGGTGTGACGCATTCATTTCTTCTGTGGGGTACACTGGACTCCACAAGGATTCACATTGTATATGTACACCAGAGTAGGATCTTGATCTGAGGCACCAACAGGCTCAAAGCTTTTGACTGTTCCCAAGATGCTCAGCGCCCCCTCCTCTATAACCTCGCTTCCATGAACAGGGAGCTCAGTTTGTAGTTGGTGCCTTCAGTAGCAGGCCACTTAACAGGGGGCTGCCTCAGGCAGCCTAATCTTAGCTATTAATTTTGGCAAGAAAAGAAGAACTTTTTTTATAAGAATCTACAAGGGCTGCAGCAGGCTAGGTCTAATAGACCTCTTTACTGCAGCTCCATCACTCCCAGTGGCGCAGTATACTCCCGTGCCCCGGTTGCTGGGTCACTGCAGCGGAGGCTCCGGTTTCTTCCTAAGGTCAGTCACACACACACCGCCCTCCGGGATCACGAGGCCGCTGATGGGGGCGGGCCGTGTGCGCACTGGCGTGGACACTGATTACTGGGCAGCCGCTCCACTAGCCACCAGGGACAGTTAAGGAGCACAGCTCTGGGGTTTTTTCTCCTATATTAACCCCATTTTGTACTACCCGCAGTGCATTGTGATAGGTAATGGGGCCTGATTCAGGTTGGATCGCAATCCAACTGCAAAAACTGCTAAGAGCATACGCATCCGCCTGCATTTTCTGCGGCACCCCGCAGATAATGCGATCACCTCTGCCTGTGAATCGGTGAAGGGGGGGGGGGTAGGGGGGTCAACAACACTCCATTTCCAAGTCGGAGATGGAGCGGTGCGGGGGCACGGTTTCAAAATGGGGTCAGCAACGGAGAAACAGGAGGCGTGGTCAGAGCAGCTGCATGACATCACATGGGCCGGACTCTGCCAGTGGAGCCCCAGCGTCATGAGGTAGATTTTGTAGAGGCCGGGGAGGACTTCTGTTCCTGGGAACTAGCTGTGTTGTGCAGCTTTATTCCTCTGCACCTACCTCTGGCAAGAAAGGACGCACCTCGCACTTTCTTGTTTCTTTGTGACCGAAAGGACTGCATTTGATAATGCGGAGCTTTCTTATGCTGTGAGGGAACATAAGGTAAAAAATTTGATTTTCCAACTGTAGCTGTGCGTGTTAATGCTTTGTCCATCCTACGGGAGGATTTCCATCGTAACCTATCCGTTGATGGAAAAGGATACGCCATAAGAATCCTTTTGGAAATCTGCAGTCTTTTATCTGGAGATTCCCAAGCTTTTTCACATAACTCGTTCAGCTCGTGTGACCCCCTCAAAGGTTACCTCAGGCTTCTTTCCCTTGTACATATGTACCCTCTTGTCAGGGACAGGGGGTTCCTCTGTGATGTGCAAAACATCTTTTATTGCCATAATCATATATCGAATGGATTTTGCCAATTTTGGCTGTAACTTTGCATCATCGTAATCGACACTGGAGTCAGAATCCGTGTCGGTATCTGTGTCAACAATCTGGGATAGTGGGCGCTTATGAGACCCGGACAGTCCCTGCAACATAGGATCAGGCATGGGTTGAGTCCCTGACTGTCCCAAAGCTTCAGCCTTGTCTAATCTTTTGTACAATGAGTTTACACTAGCATTTAAAACATTCCACATATCCATCCAATCAGGTGTCAGCGGAGACACCACATTCATTTGCTCCCGCTCCTCTCTAATATAGCCTTCTTCCTCAGACATGTCGACACACGTGTACCGACACACCACACACACAGGGAATACTTTTTCTGAAGACAGTTTCCCCACAAGGCCCTTTGGAGAGACAGAGAGAGAGTATGCCAGCGCACTCCCCAGCGCTATATAACCCAGGAATAACACAGTAACTTAATGTTTGTCCAGTAGCGCTGCTGTATGTAATTTGGGCCGAATTATGTGCCCCCCCTCTCTTTTCAACCCTCTTCTCTACCGTGGTATAAGCAGGGGAGAGTCCGGGGAGCTTCCTCTCAGCGGTGCTGTGGAGAAAAAATGGCGCTGGTGAGTGCTGAGGGAGAAGCCCCGCCCCCTCGGCGGCGGGCTTCTGTCCCGCTTAAACTGTAAAATTGGTGGGGGCTCATACATATATACAGTGCCCAGCTGTATATATGTTATATTTTTGCCAAAAAGAGGTATATATTGCTGCCCAGGGCGCCCCCCCTGCGCCCTGCACCTTTACAGTGACCGGAGTATGTGAGGTGTATGGGAGCAATGGCGCACAGCTGCAGTGCTGTGCGCTACCTCAGTGAAGATCATGAACTCTGTGGAGCCCGTCTATCCCCATGGTCCTTACGGAGTCCCAAGCATCCTCTAGGACGTTAGAGAAACTAGGATTTTAATACCTACCGGTAAATCCTTTTCTCTTAGTCTGTTGAGGATGCTGGGCACCCGTCCCAGTGTGTACTGTGTCTGCAGTTATTAAATGGCCCTTAACTCCAGAACATTTATGTGGAGACAACTTTCCTGACTTGACCATCTTCCTTGGACGTTTTCCCCAGCCTCGGAGGGTTGCATCTGTGGTCCCTAGGATCCAGTCCTGGATCCCGAACCATCGCCCCTCTAGGAGGTGAGAACTGTGCAGCCACCAATGGAGTGAGATTCTGGTCTTGGAAGACAGGATTATCCTCCGGTGCATGTGTAGGTGGGATCCGGACCAATTGTCCAACAGGTCCCACTGGAACACTCTGGCATGGAACCTGCCAAACTGAATGGCCTCGTAGGCCACAACCATCTTCCCCAGCAACTGAATGCATTGATGGATTAACACTCTTGCTGGTTTCAGAATTTGTTTGACCAGACTCTGGATCTCCATAGCCTTTCCACTGGAAGAAAACCTCTTCTGTGTCCAGTATGTGTTATGATTCCAGCACTCTGGTCAGAGAAGATCTTATGGCAAGGACCGGAGCACTGGAACGGAATGCTGGGGAAGGGAGCAGGACAGGAAAATAGCCCCTGGCGCCCTAACTCTGTTGTCTCACCCGTGTTGTCAGAAATCCCCTGCGAGACTATGGTTTCTTGAGCCCTTGGCAGCTGCGTTTGAAGGGCGGATTATGTCTGCCCAACTTCGATGCCCCCCGGTCTTAATGAGAGACAAAGGGAAACCCGAGACAGGGTGATAACAAGAGGCCCTCTAACTAAACAACCAGGCCAGGGGCTAAGCAAACTCAAAACTATAATATGTGCGGAGAAACCGCCAGGAAAAAGGACAACCAAAATATCCACTTGTCCAATTCTCCTACCCGGCACCGCCGAGTACCAGAGAGGACTTGTGGAAGCGGAACCCTCCACAAATGCTCCAAACACAAAATATAAAAGGTAAAGCGGCTGAGCCGCACCACACGGCAGAGCCGCAACTCACGAACACCACTGGATATAAAACGGTGATCAGTCAGGACTCCAGGGAACCAAACGACCTCTTGGGATGAGATGACAACTCCCGAATACCGGACTTCTGCGGACTGGAATGACCGGATACAGCAGGACTGGAAACAGACTCTCAGCAAACAAAGGCAGCATGCAGGAAGCTATTACCGGCATCTGTGAGAAGCCCTGGGAGTGTATTTAACAAGGAGTCCTCCAATCAGCTGCTAAAGGCTGATTAGAATAAATGCCGTGCAGCTGCCTTGCTGCACGGCCAGAGAGCAGGTGAATATCTTAATTTCCTAAAGCCTAGCAACGGGGAACGCGGTCCACCAGTGGCGTCCCCGTTGCTAGGGTCCGTGCGGCTCAGCGCGCCCGGCGTCTAGCGTTGCTAGGGAGCCGGCGGCTGTACGTGCACGGCATCTCTAGTTGCTAGGCGCCGGGCCGCGCAGACCATCAAGCGGACCCCGGCGCCTAACAGTACCCCCCCTTGAGGAGGGGTCAAGGAACCCCTAAAGCCAGGTTTCTGAGGAAATTCCCGAAAAAATGCCCTCTTGAGCCTCGGGGCATGAAGATCCTTATCCAGGACCCAAGACCTTTCCTCCGGACCATAGCCTTTCCAGTGAACCAGAAAATACAGCCGATCCCGGGACAATTTGGAATCGAGAACCTTCTCTACGAAGAACTCCTGTTGTCCCTGTACATCCACTGGAGATCTACCCTGAGAGATCTTCCGAGGAAATCTACTGGAAGAAACGTATTGTTTCAACAGGGAACAATGAAACGTATTTCCAATCCTGAGAGATCTTGGTAAACGTAACCGAAAGGCAACTGGGTTGACTCTTTTAATAATAAGAAATGGCCCAATAAATTTGGGTCCCAGTCTAGCTGAGGATTGTCGAAGCCTGATGTTGCGAGTCGACAACCACACCCTATCTCCCACCTTAAAAGTGCAAGGATGTCGGAGCCTGTCAGAAAATTTCTTCTCTCGAAAGGCCGCTTTTCTGAGAGCAAGGTGCACCTTTTTCCAAATGGCTCTGAGATGGGAGGTTAAGGTAAGCGAGGAGACTGAGGAATGATGAAAAAAAGAATTAGCTCTGGGGTGAAAACCAAAAACTGAAAAGAATGGAGACTCTTTAGTGGAGGAATGACAAGAATTATTGTAAGCAAATTCAGCCAACGGAAGAAACTCGGACCAATCATTCTGGAGTTTGGCTGAATACAAGCGCAAATATTGTTTCAATGATTGGTTAACTCGTTCGGTTTGCCCGTTGGATTGTGGGTGGTAACCGGATGTTAACGACAATTTCATCTTCAATGAGGCACAAAAACATTTCCAGAATTGTGCGATGAATTGTGGACCCCGATCAGAAACAATATCAGTAGGTAACCCATGAAGCCTGAATACATGGCGGAGAAACAAAACTGCCAACCCTTGGGCAGAAGGCAATCGAGGAAGAGCAATAAAATGAGCCATTTTACTAAAACGGTCCACTACCACCCATATGACTCGGAATCCGGCTGAAAGGGGAAGGTCAACCACAAAATCCATGGAAATATGAGACCACGGCCTGAGAGGAACATTTAAGGGCATAAGTTGCCCGATGGGCAAGGAACGGGGAACCTTATGCTGTGCACAAACCTGACATGAATAAACAAATTCCTTGACGTCTTTAGAAAGACCAGGCCACCATACTGAGCGAGAGACTAACTCCAATGTCTTAGAGACTCCTGGATGCCCTGAAACTTTGTTATCATGGAATTCCGTTAAAACAGTAACTCTCAAAAACTCAGGGACGTAAAGACGACCAGCAGGAGTAATTCTAGGAGCTTGGTGTTGAAGCTGTTTTAACTGGGTAAATAAATCTTGTGTGAGGCCCGCCCAGATGACCGAAGATGGAAGTATGGGGGTAACAGGATTGTTATTGTGAACCGGAAGAAAGCTATGTGACAGGGCATCAGCCTTAGTATTCTTGGAACCAGGCCTGAAAGTGATTATAAATTTGAAACGCGTAAAAAATAATGCCCAACGTGCCTGCCGGGCATTAAGCCGCTTAGCCGATTCAATCTATTGCAGGTTCTTATGGTCAGTCAATACCGAAATAGTATGTTTTGCTCCCTCCAGCCAATGCCTCCACTCCTCGAAAGCCCATTTTACCGCCAGTAACTCCCGATTACCAACGTCATAGTTGGATTCAGCGGAGGAGAATTTCCTGGACATAAAGGCACAAGGATGTAACTCCAGAGACTCCGGATCCTTTTGAGAAAGGATAGCCCCCACTCCAACCTCCGAGGCATCAACCTCCACCACAAAGGGCAATTCCGGATTAGGATGTCTGAGGACTGGAGCCGAGACAAAGGCTTGTTTCAAGGCCCGGAAGGACAACTCAGCTTCACGCGACCAGTTGGTAGGATCCGCTCCTTCTTTGTCAGAGCTACAATGGGAGCAACCAGGTCAGAAAAAGAATGAATGAACCTCCTATAATAATTCGCAAACCCTAAAAAACGCTTAATTGCTTTTAAATTGGTGGGTTGCGCCCAACTAAGGATGGCCTGGAGTTTCTTTGGTTCCATGGAAAATCCCTGAGGGGAAATTATGTACCCTAAAAAAGATACTTCCGTGACATGAAACTCACACTTCTCCAGCTTGGCATATAAATGATTCTCACATAACTTTTGAAGAACCAGACGCACCTGGGTAACATGTTGTTCCATTGATTTAGAAAAAATCAGGATGTCGTCTAAGTAAACGACCACGAATTTCCCTAGGAAGTCACGGAGCACATCGTTAATGAGGTCTTGAAAAACTGCCGGAGCATTGGACAGGCCGAACGGCATCACCAGGTATTCGTAGTGACCCGACTGAGTACTGAAGGCCGTTTTCCACTCATCTCCAGATTTAATTCGGATGAGGTTGTACGCTCCTCTAAGGTCAATTTTAGAAAAAATCACAGCAGAACGTAACTGATCAAAGAGTACAGAAATCAACGGCAAAGGATAGGTGTTTTTAACTGAGATCTTATTCAGGGCTCTAAAATCAATGCAAGGTCTAAGCGAGCCATCCTTTTTCTCCACAAAGAAGAAGCCTGCACTTAAAGGAGATTTTGATGGTCTAATAAATCCTTTCTCAAGGCTCTCCTTTACATAATCATTCATAGCCGCAGTTTCTGGCCCGGATAATGCATATAATCTTCCCTTTGGCAATGCGGCACCAGAAATTAACTCAATAGCACAATCATAAGGCCGATGGGGAGGCAGAATGTCCGCATTGCCTTTGGAGAAAACATCAGCAAACTCCTGGTATTCCACCGGAATGAGTTCTGGAATGATAGCTGCTACTCTGACTGGAAACGTGATACATTCCTTATCACAAAAAGTACCCCAATGTGAAATCTCCCCCGACCGCCAATCAATGGTGGGATTATGAAAGGCCAGCCAAGGGTGACCCAGAACAACTGGAACTGCTGGGCAATGTGTAAGAAAGAACTCGATTTTCTCGGAATGTAGAGCTCCTACTGTAAGTAGTACAGGGGGTGTACGGAGAGAAATAATCCCATTAGACAGCGGACTCCCATCTAAGCCATGCATGGTGACACACCTACCCAAAGGTAACTGAGGAATGCCTAAGGCCTTAGCCCAAGTTAAATCCATAAAGTTTCCTGCAGCTCCACTGTCAACAAAAGCCGACACCAAAGAACTGAGGCTGCCAAAGGAAACTTTAACTGGGACTAAAAGGGAGTTATTCGAGGAGATAAGCTGCAGACCTAGGTGAACCCCCTCACAATTCACCTGGTCAAAGCGTTTCCCGACTTGTTCGGACAATTACGAGCAAAATGTCCCTTACCCCCACAGTACAGACAAAGACCAGAATTTTGCCTTCTGGCTCTTTCTTCAGGAGACAGCCGGGAGAGACCCATCTGCATGGTCTCCTCTACGTCTTCAGGAATGGAATATACACACGGACTTGACCTTACAGGTGCTCCTTTTTCAGCCCTCCGCTCTCTGAGACGACGATCAATCTTAATAGAAAGCTCCATGAGTTTATCGAGAGTCTCAGGAGCGGGGTACTGAAGGAGACTGTCTTTTATAGACTCTGATAAGCCGAGGCGAAACTGACTGCGCAGGGCTGGGTCATTCCAGCCACAGTCGTTCGACCAACGGCGAAACTCCGTACAATAAACCTCTGCAGGATTTCTACCCTGTCTGAGAGCGCGCAACTGACTTTCAGCGGACGCCTCTCTATCAGGGTCATCATACAAGAGCCCTAAAGACTCAAAAAAAGCGTCAATTGACAACAATGCCGGATCCTCTGCTCTTAAACCAAATGCCCAGGTCTGAGGATCCCCCTGGAGCAAAGAAATAATAAACCCGACCCGCTGAGATTCAGTACCCGAGGAAGTCGGTCTTAAACGAAAATAAAGTTTACAGGATTCTTTAAAATTAAAAAAACTCTTTTCTATCACCAGAAAAACGGTCAGGCAAATGCATCTTTGGTTCAGGGACTACCCTTGGGGAAGCTCGCAAAAGATCTTCCTGCGACTTCACCCGAAGAGAAAGATCCTGAACCATCTGAGTAAGTTCTTGAATCTGGCTGACTAAGAGCTGACCAGGATTTGGCCCTAAACCTGTTGGATTCATGAGGCAGATAAACTCTCACAAAACTGAATGAGAAAAAATTAAACCCCGTTTAATTTTAAGTTTTGGTATGGCCGGTAATAATGTTATGATTCCAGCACTCTGGTCAGAGAAGATCTTATGGCAAGGACTGGAGCACTGGAACGGAATGCTGGGGAAGGGAGCAGGACAGGAAAATAGCCCCCGGCGCCCTAACTCTGTTGTCTCACCCGTGTTGTCAGAAATCCCCTGCGAGACTATGGTTTCTTGAGCCCTTGGCAGCCGCGTTTGAAGGGCGGATTATGTCTGCCCAACTTCGATGCCCCCCGGTCTTAATGAGAGACAAAGGGAAACCTGAGACAGGGTGATAACAAGAGGCCCTCTAACTAAACAACCAGGCCAGGGGCTAAGCAAACTCAAAACTATAATATGTGCGGAGAAACCGCCAGGAAAAAGGACAACCAAAATATCCACTTGTCCAATTCTCCTACCCGGCACCGCCAAGTACCAGAGAGGACTTGTGGAAGCGGAACTCTCCGCAAATGCTCCAAACACAAAATATAAAAGGTAAAGCGGCTGAGCCGCAACACACGGCAGAGCCGCAACTCACGAACACCACTGGATATAAAACGGTGATCAGTCAGGACTCCAGGGAACCAAACGACCTCTTGGGATGAGATGATAACTCCCGAATACCGGACTTCTGCGGACTGGAATGACCGGATACAGCAGGACTGGAAACAGACTCTCAGCAAACAAAGGCAGCATGCAGGAAGCTATTACCGGCGTCTGTGAGAAGCCCTGGGAGTGTATTTAACAAGGAGTCCTCCAATCAGCTGCTAAAGGCTGATTAGAATAAATGCCGTGCAGCTGCCTTGCTGCACGGCCAGAGAGCAGGTGAATATCTTAATTTCCTAAAGCCTAGCAACGGGGAACGCGGTCCGCCAGTGGCGTCCCCGTTGCTAGGGTCCGTGCGGCTCAGCGCGCCCGGCGTCTAGCGTTGCTAGGGAGCCGGCGGCTGTACGTGCACGGCGTCTCTAGTTGCTAGGCGCCGGGCCGCGCAGACCATCAAGCGGACCCCGGCGCCTAACAGTATGACTCCCAAAAACAACAACCGCGTCATTGGGACCAACTGCGATTTTGGCAAGTTTAGGAGCCAACCATGTTGTTGAAGAACTGTCAGGGAGAGTGCAATGTTTTGCACCAACTGGTCCCTGGATCTCGCCTTTATCAGGAGATCATCCAAGTACGGGATAATTGTGACTCCTTGCTTGCGAAGGAGAACCATAATTTCCGCCATCACCCTGGTGAAAATCCTCGGAGCCGTGGACAGACCAAACGGCAATGTCTGAAATTGGTAATGACAATCCTGAATTGCAAACCTTAGGTAGCTTGAGGCAGTGGCTAAATGGGAACATGTAAGTAGGCATCCTTTATGTCTACCAAAACCATGAAATCTCCGTCCTCCGGACTGGAGATCACTGCCCTGAGAAATTCCATCTTGAAATTGAATTTCTTTAGGAAGAAATTGAGGGATTTCAGATTTAAGATTGGTCTGACTGAGCAGTCCGGCTTCGGGACCACGAAGAGGCTTGAATAAAAACCTTCTCCCTGCTGACTAAGGCCAATTTGAACAATCGGTGAGGGGGAACGTCTTGAAACCCCAGTTTGTACCCTTGGGACACTATTTGTAAAACCCACGAGTCCAGGTCCGAATGAATCCAGAACTGACTGAAGAGTTTTAGACGTGCCCCCACTGGTGTGGGCTCCTGCAAGAAAGCCCCAGTGTCATGCAGTGGATTTGGCAGAAGCAGAGGACAATCTCTGGTCCTGCGATCTTGAAGAGGCTACAGACCTCTTCCTTTTCCTTCCTTTACCTGCAAAGAAAGGGGAATCTAAACTTCTTGCATATCTATTGGGCAAAAATGACTGCGGTAGATAATGATGCGTCTTCATCCGTTGACAGGGAACATAGGGCAAGAAGCTTGACTTACCATTGAAATGAGGATGCATCTTGCTGCCTTTCCAATGAAGCAAGTTTAATTTAGTAATAGGTGAAAAACCATCCTTACAAAGGTGTTAATCAGAGACTTGGCTTTGTGGACACTTTTCAGAGAACAAATTTGTTAGCATAAAAATAAAGCCAGAAAATGAAGAGCTGTTTAATCACTCAATTGGATTTTTCTGCCAGCATATTTTTTTTCTCTGCAACCCACTGCTAAATTGTGCTTTCTAGCTGTTTTTATAAAATCACTGAATCAAATCTAACTCTGATTACATCAGAGAAGGCCAGGTACCCTACACCATAACAGGGGGTTTGAAATTTTGACTTGTCTACTTAAAGATCACCAAAATCTGATAACAAGGTCAATTAGGTCCCTGGGTGGGATTGAACCACCAACCTTATGGTTAATAGCCGTACATACTAACTGATTGCGCCACAGAGACACTTTGCAAAAGTCCATACTGACAAAGGCTAATAAGCATTCATCTAAAACGTTTCCTAGAAAAACTTTAAAAAGTCAATAATCTGGAGAGTTTTAGTAAGATGTTTCTTCCATCAACCAACGAAGAAACACATTGGTACTTTCCCATGATGAGTGAGTGCTTCAGGATCTCTTGCACTTACATGTGCAGCAGAGTACTGCAATGGAAGCATGCTGGGCCCATAACCCAGAGGTAGGCAGATTGAAACTATCCTCTGCTATATGCATTTTTTTTTGTTAATTAAAGTAATCCAAAACTGGGATTGATATTTTGTCTCTTTTATTTTTACTTAAAGTACAATAACTTTTACCATTTTAATTTGTTTTAATAGTATATTGACAGTATTGTTTTCTTTCAAAAATCCACTTCATTTTCTTTACCCTATTATTAAAATGGTAATTGACAAAAACAAACTACATTGTCACCAGAAGAGCAATACAAAATGTACAAGTGATATATTAAAATCATCTTTCCAGCTTGAATTTCAATGATGCATTGGGTCAACAATTTTGTGAGAAACGTCTTCACCCTTAAATAAAGATTTTCTTAATTCCTTATCTGTGTGCTAATTAGATATCACCTTGTTTTAACATTAAACAGACTTCCACATGAGAAAGCAGCAAGGATGCAGTGGCGTTAATGTTTCCTGGTGTCAACCTGTATTATTTCAGTAGACATTGAAATGAGGATACATCTTGCTGCCTTTCCAATGAAGCAAGTTTAATTTAGTAATAGGTGAAAAACCATCCCTACAAAGGTGTTAATCAGAGACTTGGCTTTGTGGACACTTTTCAGAGAACAAATTTGTTAGCATAAAAATAAAGCCAGAAAATGAAGAGCTGTTTAATCACGCAATTTGATTTTTTTGCCAGCATATTTCTTTTTCTCTGCAACCCACTGCTAAATTGTGCTTCCTAGATGTTTTTATAAAATCACTGAATCAAATCTAACTCTGATTACATCAGAGAAGGCCAGGTACCCTACACCATAACAGGGGGTATGAAATTTGACTTGTCTACTTAAAGATCACCAAAATCTGATAACAAGGTCAATTACGTCCCTGGGTGGGATTGAACCACCAACCTTTTGGTTAATTGCCGTACACACTAACTGATTGCGCCACAGAGACACTTTGCAAAAGTACATACTGACAAATGCTAATAAGCATTCATCTAAAACGTTTCCTAGAAAAACTTAAAAAAGTCAATAATCTGGAGAGTTTTTGTAAGATGTTTCTTCTATCAACCAACGAAGAAACACATTGGTACTTTCCCATGATGAGTGAGTGCTTCAGGATCTCTTGCACTTACATGTGCAGCAGAGTACAGCAATGGAAGCATGCTGGGCCCATAACCCAGAGGTAGGCAGATTGAAACTATCCTCTGCTATATGCATTTTTTTGTTTGTTAATTAAAGTAATCCAAAACTGGGATTGATATTTTGGCTCTTTTATTTTTACTTAAAGTACAATAACTTTTACCATTTTAATTTGTTTTAATAGTATATTGACAGTATTGTTTTCTTTCAAAAATCCACTTAATTTTCTTTACCCTATTATTAAAATGGTAATTGACAAAAACAAACTACATTGTCACCAGAAGAGCAATACAAAATGTACAAGTGATATATTAAAATCATCTTTCCAGCTTGAATTTCAATGATGCATCGGGGCAACGATTTTGTGAGAAACATCTTCACCCTTAAATAAAGATTTTCTTAATTCCTTACCTGTGTGCTAATTAGATATCACCTTGTTTTCACATTAAACAGACTTCCACATGAGAAAGCAGCAAGGATGCAGTGGCGTTAATGTTTCCTGGTGTCAACCTGTATTATTTCAGTAGACATTGAAATGAGGATGCATCTTGCTGCCTTTCCAATGAAGCAAGTTTAATTTAGTAATAGGTGAAAAACCATCCTTACAAAGGTGTTAATCAGAGACTTGGCTTTGTGGACACTTTTCAGAGAACAAATTTGTTAGCATAAAAATAAAGCCAGAAAATAAAGAGCTGTTTAATCACTCAATTGGATTTTTCTGCCAGCATATTTTTTTTCTCTGCAAACCACTGCTAAATTGTGCTTCCTAGCTGTTTTTATAAAATCACTGAATCAAATCTAACTCTGATTACATCAGAGAAGGCCAGGTACCCTACACCATAACAGGGGGTTTGAAATTTTGACTTGTCTACTTAAAGATCACCAAAATCTGATAACAAGGTCAATTACGTCCCTGGGTGGGATTGAACCACCAACCTTTTGGTTAATAGCCGTACATACTAACTGATTGCGCCACAGAGACACTTTGCAAAAGTACATACTGACAAAGGCTAATAAGCATTCATCTAAAACGTTTCCTAGAAAAACTTTAAAAAGTCAATAATCTGGAGAGTTTTTGTAAGATGTTTCTTCCATCAACCAACGAAGAAACACATTGGTACTTTCCCATGATGAGTGAGTGCTTCAGGATCTCTTGCACTTACATGTGCAGCAGAGTACAGCAATGGAAGCATGCTGGGCCCATAACCCAGAGGTAGGCAGATTGAAACTATCTTCTGCTATATGCATTTTTTTTTTTGTTAATTAAAGTAATCCAAAACTGGGATTGATATTTTGGCTCTTTTATTTTTACTTAAAGTACAATAACTTTTACCATTTTAATTTGTTTTAATAGTATATTGACAGTATTGTTTTCTTTCAAAAATCCACTTCATTTTCTTTACCCTATTATTAAAATGGTAATTGACAAAAACAAACTACATTGTCATCAGAAGAGCAATACAAAATGTACAAGTGATATATTAAAATCATCTTTCCAGCTTGAATTTCAATGATGCATTGGGTCAACAAATTTGTGAGAAACATCTTCACCCTTAAATAAAGATTTTCTTAATTCCTTACCTGTGTGCTAATTAGATATCACCTTGTTTTCACATTAAACAGACTTCCACATGAGAAAGCAGCAAGGAAGCAGTGGCGTTAATGTTTCCTGGTGTCAACTTGTATTATTTCAGTAGACATTGAAATGAGGATGCATCTTGCTGCCTTTCCAATGAAGCAAGTTTAATTTAGTAATAGGTGAAAAACCATCCTTACAAAGGTGTTAATCAGAGACTTGGCTTTGTGGACACTTTTCAGAGAACAAATTTGTTAGCATAAAAATAAAGCCAGAAAATGAAGAGCTGTTTAATCACTCGATTGGATTTTTCTGCCAGCATATTTTTTTTCTCTGCAACCCACTGCTAAATTGTGCTTCCTAGCTGTTTTTTTATAAAATAACTGAATCAAATCTAACTCTGATTACTTCAGAGAAGGCCATGTACCCTACACCATAAGAGGGGGTTTGAAATTTTGACTTGTCTACTTAAATATCACCTATAAGAATGTACAAGGGCTGCAGCAGGCTAGGTCTAATAGACATCTTTACTGCAGCTCCATCACTCCCAGCGGCGCAGTATACTCCCGTGCCCTGGTTGCTGGGTCACTGCAGCGGAGGCTCCGGTTTCTTCCTAAGGTCAGTCACACACACACCGCCCTCCGGGATCACGAGGCCGCTGATGAAAGGGAGGTAAGGGGCTTCTGTGCCCACACTATACCGTGATCCAGCATGGCTGTAGGGGGCGGGCCGTGTGCGCACTGGCGTGGACACTGATTACTGGGCAGCCGCTCCACTAGCCACCAGGGACAGTTAAGGAGCACAGCTCTGGGGGGTTTTCTCCTATATTAACCCCATTTTGTACTACCTGCAGTGCATTGTGATAGGTAATAGAGCCTGATTCAGGTTGGATTGCAATCACAATAAGCAATCCAACTGCAAAAATTGCTAAGAGCATACGCATGCGCCTGCATTTTCTGTGACTGTCAATCGGTGCGGGGGGGGGGGGGGTCAGCAACACTCCATTTCAAAGTCGGAGATGGAGCGGTGCGGGGGCAGGGCTTCAACGGAGAAACAGGAGGCGTGGTCAGAGCGGCTGCATGACATCACATGCAGCCGTTGCGATCACAAAAATGGTGGCGGCTTCCTGCGCACACGTACAGTCTGCACCAACAGGAGGCTAACTCATTTTTTATGATCACGCTGAACTGCACTGAGACTGCAATTTCAGCGTGGTAAAGAAGGGAGGCGTCATGCTGGGTGGCCATGCCCTGTGATGGGTGGCCCCAGCATGCGAACCAAAGGATTGCAAATTCTGTTACTTAGCAGAATTTGCAATCCTTACTGAATTAGGCCATTGATTACAAAATTGTAAACAATATTTGAAGTTTTTCTTCAGGGACTAACACAAAAGATGCTTGGGGCTACTAACACATGGGTAAGCCACGTAAAGCTTCCCATGGGTCAGTGGCATCACAACGGGGTTGCGGCACACACCCGAGTGTCACCCGCCAAGTGGGGTGACACCAAAGTGCCGGCTATTCTTCAGTGACAGAATATGGGTGTTTCACTGTGACATTACGTGCAACACCCAGTTTCTGTCACTGTGCAGGAGCCAGCACCACTCACACACTAGTCCCCGGGTACAGCCCCCAACCCCCGGGATACCCGCAGCAACAAAATGGTGATTCAGGCCACGCCCCTACCTATGAGACCATGCCTCCTTTTTACCATTGCGCTGCTTATCTGCGCGCACTGCATTGCAATCTCCCTCGCCGCCTCTCTGGGTGTCACCAGTGATAGTGACACCTCTGCCATGCTTGTAGCAGCTGGTCCTAAGATCTACGCCTCCAGCCCTGAGTGTTTTCCCTTGTGACTTGTTGATCATCATAGCGAAGCAGATGCTTACAGAAAACTGCAGGGGTTTAGATTGAAAAGAAAAACATTGACGAACCCATCATTTCAGCGACAGGGTCTGCCACACGACTGACTGAAATGACTGGTTGGTTTGGGCCCCCACCAAAAAAGAATCAATCAATCTCTCCTTGCACAAACTGGCTCTACAGAGGCAAGATGTCCACCTCATCATCCTCCGATTCCTCACCCCTTTCACTGTGTACATCCCCCTCCTCACAGATTATTAATTTGTCCCCACTGGAATCCACCATCTCAGATCCCTGTGTACTTTCTGGAGGCAATTGCTGGTGAATGTCTCCACGGAGGAATTGATTATAATTAATTTTGATGATCATCATCTTCTCCACATTTTCTGGAAGTAACCTTGTACGCCGATTGCTGACAAGGTGAGCGGCCGCACTAAACACTCTTTCGGAGTACACACTGGAGGGAGGGCAACTTAGGTAGAATAAAGCCAGTTTGTGCAAGGGCCTCCAAATTGCCTCTTTTTCTCCACCATTCTTTCAAAGGTGACAGAATCATATGCAGTGACAGTAGACGACATGTCAGTAATCGTTGCCAGGTCCTTCAGTCTGGACCAGATGTTAGCACTCACTCCAGACTGCCCTGCATCACCGCCAGCGGGTGGGCTCGGAATTCTTAGCCTTTTCCTCGCACCCCCAGTTGCGGGAGAATGTGAAGGAGGAGCTGTTGACGGGTCACGTTCCGCTTGACTTGACAATTTTCTCACCAGCAGGTCTTTGAACCTCTGCAGACTTGTGTCTGCCGGAAAGAGAGATACAATGTAGGTTTTAAATCTAGGATCGAGCACGGCGGCCAAAATGTAGTGCTCTGATTTCAACAGATTGAATCCTGGTTAAGCAAATTAAGGGCTCCATCCACAAGTCCCACATGCCTAGTTGAATCGCTCTGTTTTAGCTCCTCCTTCAATGTCTCCAGCTTCTTCTGCAAAAGCCTGATGAGGGGAATGACCTGACTCAGGCTGGCAGTGTCTGAACTGACTTCACGTGTGGAAAGTTCAAAGGGTTGCAGAACCTTGCACAACGTTGAAATCATTCTCCACTGCGCTTGAGTCTGGTGCATTCCCCCTCCTTTGCCTATATCGTGGGCAGATGTATAGGCTTGAATGGCCTTTTGCTGCTCCTCCATCCTCTGAAGCATATAGAGGGTTGAATTCCACCTCGTTACCACCTCTTGCTTTAGATGATGGCAGGGCAGGTTCAGGAATGTTTGGTGGTGCTCCAGTCTTCGGCATGCGGTGGCTGAAGGCAGAAAGTGGCCCGCAATTCTTCGGGCCACCGACAGCATCTCTTGCACGCCCCTGTCGTTTTTTAAATAATTCTGCACCACCAAGTTCAATGTATGTGCAAAACATGGGACGTGCTGGAATTTGCCCAGATGTAATGCACGCACAATATTGGTGGCGTTGTCCGATGTCACAAATCCCCAGGAGAGTTCAATTGGGGTAAGCCATTCTGCGATGATGTTCCTCAGTTTCCGTAAGAGGTTGTCAGCTGTGTGCCTCTTATGGAAAGCGGTGATACAAAGCGTAGCCTGCCTAGGAACGAGTTGTCAATTGCGAGATGCTGCTACTGGTGCCGCCGCTGCTGTTCTTGCTGCGGGAGGCAATACATCTACCCAGTGGGCTGTCACAGTCATATAGTCCTGAGTCTGCCCTGCTCCACTTAACCACAGACAAGTGGACATTGGGTACAACTGCATTTTTTAGGACACTGGTGACTCTTTTTCTGAGGTCTGTGTACATTTTCGGTATCGCCTGCCTAGAGAAATGGAACCTAGAGGGTATTTGGTACCGTGGACACAGTACCTCAATCAAGTCTCTAGTTGCCTCTAAATTAACGATGGATACCGGAACCACATTTTTCACCACCCAGACCTGAGTTATCCGCTTTGCAGCAGGATGACTGCTGTGATATTTCATCTTCCTCGCAAAGGACTGTTGGACAGTCAATTGCTTACTGGAAGAAGTACAAGTGGTCTTCCGACTTCCCCTCTGGGATGATGATCGACTCCCAGCAGCAACAACAGCAGCGCCAGCAGCAGTAGGCGTTACACTCAAGGATGCATCGGAGGAATCCCAGGCAGGAGAGGACTCGTCAGACTTGCCAGTGACATGGCCTGCAGGACTATTGGCTCTCCTGTCTAAGGAGGAAATTGACACTGAGGGAGTTGGTGGTGTGGTTTGCAGGAGCTTGGTTACAAGAGGAAGGGATTTAGTGGTTAGTGGACTGCTTCCGCTGTCATCCAAAGTTTTTGAACTTGTCACTGACTTATGATGAATGCGCTGCAGGTGACGTATAAGGGAGGATGTTCCGAGGTGGTTAACGTCCTTATCCCTACTTATTACAGCTTGACAAAGGCAACACACGGCTTGACACCTGTTGTCCGCATTTGTGTACAGGATGCATACCTTCATGTCCCCATTTATCCACCTCATCAGGCGTAACTCAGATTTGCGGTACAGGACTGTCATTGCCAATTTCAGACGTTGCTGTTTGGTCTCTCCATGGCCCTGAGAATTTTCACCAAGGTAATGGCGGAAATGATGGTGCTCCTGTGCAAGCAAGGTGTCACAATTATCCCGTACTTGGGCGATCTCATAAAAGCGAGATCAAGAGAGCAGTTGCTGAACAGCGTATCACTTTCACTGAAAGTGTTACAGCAACACGGCTGGATTCTCAATTTCCCGAAGTCGCAGTTGATTCCTACTACTCGTCTGTCTTTCTTGGGCATGATTCTGGACACAGACCAGAAGAAGGTTTATCTCCTGATAGAAAAGGCCCAGGAACTCATGACTCTTGTCAGGAACCTATTGAAACCAAAACAGGTGTCAGTGCATCACTGCACTCGAGTCCTGGGAAAGATGGTGGCATCATACGAGGCCATTCCATTCGGCAGGTTCCATGCGAGGACTTTCCAATGGGACCTACTGGACAAGTGGTCCGGGTCACATTTACAGATGCATTGGTTGATCACCCTGTCCCCCAGGGTCAGGGTATCACTCTTGTGGTGGCTGCAGAGTGCTCACCTTCTCGAGGGATGCAGATTCAGCATTCAGGGCTGGATCCTGGTGACCACAGACGCAAGCCTCCAAGGTTGGGGAGCAGTCACACAGGGAAGAAATTTCCAAGGTCTTTGGTCAAGTCAAGAGACTTGTCTTCACATCAACATCCTGGAACTAAGGGCCATATACAATGCCCTACGTCAAGCGGAGACCTTACTTTGCGACCAACCGGTTCTGATCCAGTCAGGCAACGTCACCGCAGTGGCTCATGTAAACCGCCAAGGCGGCACAAGAAGCAGAGTGGCGATGGCACAAGCCACCAGAATTCTTCGCTGGGTGGAGAATCACGCAAGCGCACTGTCAGCAGTGTTCATTCCGGGAGTGGACAACTGGGAAGCAGACATCCTCAGCAGACACGACCTACATCCGGGAGAGTGGGGACTTCATCAGGAAGTCTTTGCACAGATTACAAGTCGGTGGGAACTGCCACAGATAGACATGATGCCGTCCCGGCTCAACAAAAAGCTACAGAGGTATTGCGCAAGGTCAAGAGACCCTCAGGCAGTAGCTGTAGACGCCCTAGTGACACCGTGGGTGTTCCGGTCGGTATTTCCTCCTCTTCCTCTCATACCCAAGGTGTTGAGGATAATAAGACAAAGAGGAGTGAGAACAATCCTCATTGTTCCAGATTGGCCACGGAGGACCTGGTATCCGGATCTGCAGGAAATGCTCACAGAAGATCTGTGGCCTCTCCCTCTAAGACAGGACCTGTTGCATCAGGGGCCCTGTCTGTTCCAAGACTTACCGCGGCTGCGTTTGACGGCATGGCGGTTGAATGCCGGATCCTAGCATTCCGGTTGAGGTCATCCCTACGCTGATAAAGGCTAGGAAGGATGTAACGTTAAAACATTACACCGTATATGGCGAAATTATGTTTCTTGGTGTGAGGCCAGGAATGCTCCTACGGAAGAATTCCATCTGGGCCATTTCCTTCACTTCCTACAAACTGGAGTGAATTTGGGCCTAAAATTAGGCTCTATTAAGGTCCAGATTTCGGCCTTATCCATTTTCTTTCAAAAAGAATTGGCTTCTCTTCCAGAAGTTCAGACTTTTGTAAAAGGAGTGCTGCATATTCAGCCTCCTTTTGTGCCTCCGGTGGCACCTTGGGACCTTAACGTGGTGTTAAGTTTTCTAAAATTACACTGGTTTGAACCACTTAAAACAGTGGAGTTAAAATATCTCACATGGAAGGTGGTCATGTTATTAGCCTTGGCTTCGGCTAGGCGAGTGTCGGAATTAGCGGCTTTGTCACATAAAAGCCCATATTTGGTATTCCATGTGGATAGAGCGGAATTGCAGACCCGTCCTCAATTCCTACCAAAAGTGGTCTCATCTTTTCATATGAACCAACCTATTGTGGTGCCTGTGGCTACGCGTGACTTGGAGGATTCCGAGTTACTTGATGTGGTTAGGGCTTTGAAAATTTACGTGGCCAGGACGGCTAGAGTCAGGAAAACTGAAGCGCTGTTTGTCCTGTATGCAACCAACAAGATTGGTGCCCCTGCTTCAAAGCAGGCTATTGCTCACCGGATTTGTAACACGATTCAGCAAGCGCATTCTATGGCTGGATTGCAGTTACTGAAATCGGTCAAGGCCCATTCCACGAGGAAAGTGGGCTCTTCTTGGGCGGCTGCCCGAGGGGTCTCGGCACTAGAGCTGTGTCAAGCTGCTACTTGGTCGGGTTCACGCACCTTTGCAAAATACTATAAGTTTGATACCCTGGCTGAGGAGGAACTCATGTTTGCTCAATCGGTGCTGCAGAGTCATCCGCACTCTCCCGCCCGTTTTGGAGCATTGGTATAATCCCCATGGTCCTTACGGAGTCCCCAGCATCCTCTAGGACGTTAGAGAAAATAAGATTTTAAACCTACTGGTAAATCTTTTTCTCGTAGTCCGTAGAGGATGCTGGGCGCCCGTCCCAAGTGCGGACTACTTCTGCAATACTTGTATATAGTTATTGCTTCAATAAGGGTTATGTTATAGTTGCATCGGTCCTGCACTGATGCTATGTTGTTTTTTCATACTGATAACTGGGTAGTTTATCACAAGTTATACGGTGTGATTGGTGTGGCTGGTATGAATCTTGCCCTGGATTAACAAAATCCTTTCCTCATACTGTCCGTCTCCTCTGGGCACAGTTTCTCTAACTGTGGCATAGAGGGAGGAGCCAGTGCACACCCAGAACTAAAGTCTTTCTTAAAGTGCCCATGTCTCCTGTGGAGCCCGTCTATCCCCATGGTCCTTACGGAGTCCCCAGCATCCTCTACGGACTACGAGAAAAAGATTTACCGGTAGGTTTAAAATCTTATTTTCTACTTTATTCTTTTCTATCCTAGTTTATTACGACCAACTCTCATCCAAGGAGTTTGATATTCTACTACCTGCATGCAATTTAAATTGCTTAAATTGTTTATATGGTTGATTTGTCCTTCACAATCCATAATCTGCAACTTGGATGTACTTGTGTCATTGAAAATCTTATAATAAAAATGTATATACAGATACTCAACCTGTATATTGAAAAAAAAAAAGTTATAAGACATATGCATTCAATATTTGAAGAAACAAAATAAAATAAAGCTATCTATTGGGTTTCACTAACAAGCACATTGGAAGACTTGACTACTGTTAAAAGACATGCATTACATGGTATAGAGCCACAAACCACAATGTAGTAAAATAAAAACAAACTTACATGTGTATCAAACCTATGTGAGGCTTACATTGATAGTGCAAGATCAACACTCTATCAACTGTGCAAACTAGACTGCACATAAATGCCATAAAATTTATCTGAGATTTTAGTAAATAAGGCCCGTTGCTGTCCGGGTCACGCAGCCGTCACGGCCCGCCCCCATACGGTCCGGTCATGTCTGCGTTGTCCTGACTGTGCCCCCAAAATGGCGGCACAACGCCGCTGGCCCGACTCCTCCTGCCCAGTGACCGCCTCTGCCTGTCAATCAGGCAGAGGCGCTCACTGGGCAGAGATGCTGATCGCATCTCTGGCATGTGCCGGTGCACTGCGGCACCAGCACACACGCACTTCAGACCTGATCTCCTGTTGTGTGAATATGCACAGCAGGGATCAGGTCTGAATTAGGCCCTATATACAGCTGTCAGTAAGGCAGGGATGTGCTGCTGCCAGTGAGGCAGGGATGTGCTGCTGGTAGTGAAGCAGTGATGTGCTGCTGTCAGCGAAGCAGTGCTGTGCTGCTGTCAGCGAGACAGGGATGTGCTGCTGTCAGCGAGGCAGGGATGTGCTGCTGTCAGCGAAGCAGGGATGTGCTGCTGTCAGCGAAGCAGGGATGTGCTGCTGTCAGTGAAGCAGGGATGTGCTGCTGTCAGCGAGGCAGGGATGTGCTGCTGTCAGCGAGGCAGGGATGTGCTGCTGTCAGCGAGGCAGGGATGTGCTGCTATAAGTGAGGTAGGGATGTGCTGCTGTCATTGAAGCAGGAATGTGCTGCTGCAGTGAGGCAGAGATATGCAGCCCACTATCTCCCTATCACCCCTGCCTGAGTCACACACTTTCCCTGTCACCCATGCCTCAGTTACCCACTATCTCCCAGTCACCGCTGCCTCAGTCAACCACTATATCTGCGATCCCTGCCTCAGTCACCCACTATACCAGTCACCCCTGCTTTAGTCACCCACTGTCACCCTATCACCCCTGCTTCAGTCACCCACTATCCCTGTCAACCCTGCCTCAGTCACCCACTATCTCCCAGTCACCCCTGCCTCAGTCAGCCACTATCCCTGTCACCCCTGCCTCAGTCTCTTACTGTCCCTGTCACCCCTGCCACAGTCATCCACTATCTCCCTATCACCCCTGCCTTAGTCATTTATTATACCTGTCACCCACTTTCTTCCCATACTTACCCAACCCCTTCCTATCACCCCTCCCTCAGTAACCCACTATCTCCCTGTCACCCACTATCTCCCAGTCACCCCGGCCTCAGTCACCCACTATCTCCCACTCATACATGCTTCAGTCACCCACTATCTCCCAGTCATCCCTGCCTCAGTCACCTACTGACACCAGTGCAGACATTTCTGCTGCGGCCTCTCCACTCTCCAGCGTGAACGTCCTGACGACTGAGGAAATCCGCTTCCTAGTTGAGGACTCCGGGAATGAACACTGCCGATATTGCTGTCAGATGACTTTCTACCCAACGGAGGATTTTTGATACTTCCAGCTTTGCCATGCAGTTTCGAGTGCCGCCTTGATGATTTGTGTACACTACCGTGGTGGCGTTGTCAGATTGTACTTGAACAGGCCTGTTCTGTACTAGAGGCAGGGCCAGTGTCAATTAATTGAACACTGCCTGCAATTCCAGAATGTATATCAGGAGGAGAGATTCCTCCCTGGTCCACCGACCCTGGAGAAAGTGTTGCTCCAACACCATGGCCCAGCCCAAAAGACTGGCATCCATTGTCAGGAGGACACAGTTGGAGATCCAGAAGGGATGGCCCCTGCTCAACTGTTGGTCCTGTAGCCACCAGCTCAGTGTCAGACGAACCTCCGGAGTCAAGGAGATCATTTGAGACATCATCCGATGAGGCAGGCCGTCCCACTTGGAGAGGATTAACCTCTGCAGAGGGCGGTAATGAAATTGAGCGTACTCTACCATATCGAAAGCCGACACCATGAGGTCTAGTACTTGCATCGCTGTGTGTATCAACACTCTTGGGCGAGAGAGGACGATACTGTCCTGAATTTTCAGGACTTTCTCTGGAGACAGAAACAATTGTTGGCTGTGTGTGTCCAGCAGTGCCCCTAGGTGCACAATGTTCCGAGCAGGGACCAGCGAGGACTTTTTTCAGTTGATGAGCCACCCGTGGACTTTTAGGAATTGGACCGCCAGTTCCAGATAACTGTGGAGAACCTCTTGGGAGTTCACCAGGATCAGCAAGTCGTCCAGATTTGGCAGGATCCTGATTCTCTGATGGTGAAGGGTCGTCATCACGGCCATGACCTTGGTGAATATCCGAGGTGCCGTGGCCAAACCAGAAGTCAGGACTTGAAATCCAAAAACAAACCAGGCACAACACTGCTTAGCTTCCATCATCAGATGAGATTGGACCAGTGGCGTAACTACTGCCCCCGCAGTCCTCGCGGTGGCTTGGGGGCGAGGGGCTGCGGGGGCGCCACTGATTTACAGCAGACTGACATGCGGACGAGCGTCCGCATGTCAGTCTGCAGTCTCCTTCCCTCCGCCGCTTTTTGGAGGGACACGGAGGGCACACAGCGCGCCTCCCTGTGTCCCTCCTGCTGCATCATCTCCGGCGGCCGCGGGTCTAATAGGGGGAAGTGCCATCCGTGAGCTCTAATTGGCTCACGAACCGGCACTTCCCCCTATTAGACCCGCGGCCGCTGGAGATGATGCAGCAGGAGGGACACAGGAGAGACGAGCTGTGCCCTCCGTGTCCCTCCAAAAAGCGACGGCGGGGGGGGGGGTAAATATCTGGCACTGGGGGCATATATGGCACGGGGGGGGGAGGGAGGAATATCTGGCACTGGGGCATTTCTGGCACTGGGGGGAATATCTGGCACTGGGGGCATATCTGGCACTGGGGGGGATATCTGGCACTGGGGCATATATGGCACTGGGGGGGAATATCTGGCACTGGGGGCATATATGGCACTGGGGGGGGTATCTGGCACTGGGGGCATATATGGCACGGGGGGCATATATGGCACTGGGGGGAATATCTGGCACTGGGGGCATATATGGCACTGGGGGGGAATATCTGGCACTGGGGGCATATGTGTACCTGGCACATGGGGGGGACGACTATATTTGGCACTGGGGCATGTAAGTACCTGGCACCGTGGGGGAATATCTGGCACTGGGGACATATGTGGCACTGGGAGCACAGCCCTAGCAACAAGGACTACCTCCTAGCAACTAGCATGACACCCAGTGCATGAAACATCTGGCAACGAGCATGACACCCAGTGCATGAAACACCTGGCAACGAGCATGACACCCAGTGCATGAAACCCCTGGCAACGAGCATGACACCCTGAGCATGAAAACCCCTGGCACCGTGCATGGAACCAAGAGCATGAAACCCCTGGCAACGAGCATGACACCCAGTGCATGAAACCCCTGACAACGAGCAGGTAATTGAAAAGTAATTAGAAGCCTTACTGTAGGACTTAATGTGTAATGGGCATTACGGTGTGTGGCATAATGTATCACGGACATTGCGGTGTGTGTCATAATGTGTCGCAGGCATTACGGTGTATGGTATACTATATCGCAGGCATTGTGATAAGTGGTATAATGTCTCAGGGTCATTGCAGTGTGTGGCATAATGTATCACGGACATTGCGGTGTGTGTCATAATGTGTCAGGCATTACGGTGTGTGGTATACTATATCACGGGCATTGTGGTATGTGGTATAATGTCTCAGGGTCATTGCAGTGTGGCATAATACATAACGGGCATTGCGATGTGTGGCATAGGGTATAACGGGCAGGGCATTGCGGTATGTGTCACAGGCATTACGGTGTATGGTATACTATATCACGGGCATTGTGGTATAATGTCTCAAGGTCATTGCAGTGTGTGGCATAATGTGTCACAGGCATTGTATGTGCTATAATGTATCGGGCATTGCAGTGTGTGGCATAATGTATCACGGACATTGCGGTGTGTGTCATAATGTGTCACAGACATTGTATGTGCTATAATGTATCAGGGGCATTGCAGTGTGTAGCATAATGTATAACGGGCATTGCGATTCCTGTCATAATGTGTCACAGGCATTACGGTGTGTGGCATAATGTGTCACAGACATTACGGTGTGTGGCATAATGTGTCGGGGGCATTACAGTGTGTGCATATTGTGTCGTGCATTATTGTGTGCGGCATAATGTCTAAGGGCCATTGCAGTATGTGGCATAATGTATACTGGGCATTACTATAAGGAGGAAAAATGACAAATAATGTAAGGGGCATGAATCAGGATTATTTTTCTTTCCTGTGGTGGCCAACGTATGGGCGTGCAGGTTGCAAAACTGGGGTATAAGGTAGTCTTTTCCTGCAATGCCACGCCCCTTTATGCGAAACCACGCCCACTCCAACAAAACCACGCCCCTTTTTTGACGCGCGCACCTTAGGCGCGCGCATATTTATCCCTTTCTTGCTCCCAATTATGGAGCATGAAGGGGGGGGGGGGGGGGGCGCCGAAGAATTTTTTGGCTTGGGGGAGAAAAATTTCTAGTTACGCCACTGGATTGGACATATCCAGTGTGATGCGGCTGTAGATGATTTTTGCTGTTTCTAACTTCTACATCAATGAATAAGTTTCAAAATAGAATGCATCAAGAGAACGGTGTTGGTAGTATAAAACTACCTACAGCACCTGGTATTCCCAGGTGGTCTCACATCCAAGAACAAACCAGGCCTAAGATCAGGTGATATTGGGCATATACAGTGTGGTGTGGCTGTAGATGAGCTTAGTGGTTTCTGTTAGAGTTCTTCTACTTCTAACTACTCGTACATAAATGAATAAGCGGATGATTTATTAAACCTGGTGAAATGATAATTTGCATGGTGATAAAGTACCAGCCAATCAGCTCCTAATTGCCATGTCACAGGCTGGGTTTGAAAAATGACAGTTAGGAGCTGACTGGCTGGTACTTTATCACCTTGCACTTTATCAGTTCACCAGGCTTAATAGATCTGCCCCAATGTTTCAAAATGGAATGCATCAAGAGAACGGTGTTGGTATTGTAAAAATACACACAGCTCCTGGTATTTCCTGGTGGTCTCCCATCCAAGTACTAAAACCAGGACCAACACTGCTCAGCTTCCATGATCAGGAGAGATTGGGCAAATCCAGTGTGCTGTGGCTGTAGATGAGCTCGTGGTTTCTGTTAGAGCTCTTCTACTTCTAACTTCTGGTACATAAAAGAATATGTGTAAAAATTAAATGTACAGTACCAAGAAAAGGGTGTTGGTAGTTTAAAAACACCTAAAGAATCTGATAATACATGGATGGGAGACTGCTTGGTAGTAACAAAGTCCAATACTGCTTTGCTTCAAAGATCAAATGAGATTGGGCATATCCAGTGTGGTGTGGCTTTAGATAAGCTTTGTGGTTTCTGTTAGAGCTCTTCTACTTCTAACTACTGGTACATTAATGAATATGTATAAGGTTGTAGTTTATCCAATATCCCTTTACTACATTACCTCCCCCCCCCCCCCCCTCCCCTCCCCTCCCCTCCTTATAGCTTCCTTTGTTCTCTCCTCCTCGTGTGTGCGTTATTTGTTTTCTCATACGTCCTAGAGGATGCTGGGATCACATTAAGAACCATGGGGTATAGACGGGATCCGCAGGAGACATGGGCACTTTAAGACTTTCAAAGGGTGTGAACTGTCTCCTCCCTCTATGCCCCTCCTCCAGACTCCAGTTTTAGAATTGTGCCCAGTGAGACTGGATGCACTACAGGGGAGCTCTACTGAGTTTCTCTAAAAAGACTTATGTTAGTTTTTCTTATTTTCAGGGAGGCTGCTGGCAACAGTCTCCCTGCTTCGTGGAACTTAGGGGAGAGAAGTATGACCAACTTCTAGTGAGTTCAATGGCTCTGCTTCTGGCTGACAGGACACCATTAGCTCCTGAGGGTGCTGATCGCTGGGTACGCCTAGATGCCCACTCCCGTAGCCTGCCATCACCCCCTTACAGAGCCAGAAGTCAGAAGACAGGCGAGTAGCAGAAGAACAGAAGACTTCTTCTCCAGTGACGGCATTCTGAGGTACCATGCAGCGAGCGGAATGCTGTGCGCCATGCTTCCACACAAACACAGGCACTGCAGGGTGCAGGGCATGTGGGTGGGGGGGGGGGGGCACCCTGGGCAGCATAAATTCCTCACAAAAGGCTGGCAAAAGTGGACATTAGTGCCTGGGCACTGTCCTTACCCCGCCAGCGTAATTAATTATTTGTTTCTGAGCGGGACAGAAGCGTGCCATTACAGCGGCGGGGCTTCTTCCTCACCTCACCAGCACATCTATAGAGCGTTACAAGTCTATCACTATAGAGTTTATTATTTCCCAGACTGTGTACTTTTGGCGCTGGGTTGTGAGCTGAAAAATCCTCTCTGTCCCTCTGACAGATTTACTGTAGGTCTATCCCCGATAAGCCGATGTGTCTGTGGGTACTTGGTACATGTGTGTCAACATGTCGGTGGCTGAATGTTTTTCCCAAGAGGAAACTATATTAGGAATGCAGACATATGATGGTGGCCCTGTTGGCACCACCAATAACTGACTGGGTGAAAGTTTCAATAATATCAGAGTGAGGTTGGATAAATCTGTGTCCCAGACACAGACGTAGAGAATAGATGTGATGTTCATGGCTATGCTTCTTTTCCCTCAGGCCCGCAAAAATGTTACTACACACTGATACTGACTCGGATACTGATTCCTATGTCGACCATAATATTTCCTGATTAGATCCAATATTGGCAAGGAGCATTCAGTACATGATTGTGGATATTAAGGACATATTAACATCACTGAGGACCCTGCTGTTCCTGACAAAGGGGTCTATATGTATGTATATATAGATATATAATGAAAGCTGATGTAACGTTCCTCCATCTCTGTTTGAGAAAGTCTGGGCCAGCTCGACAAGATGGTTTCAAATCCCCAAAAGGTTTCCGATTGTTTATTCATTTCCTGCTGCGGACAGAATAAAGTGGGAGTCACCCCCTGTTCTGCACGGGGCCCTGTCACAAATCCAGCGGATCATATGCAGGAAGCTACATTATTTCTAGTTATGTAACCATGGGTACATTACTTAGACCTGCCATTACATGCGCATGGGTGAGTAGTAGTATTCAAGAATTGGTCGAATACCTTGTCTTCCGATATAGATATCTTGGAGAGATGGGATACTCCTTACGTTGGATCATATCAAGGACACTGCAGCATACTTACGACTGCAAGGGATATAGGACTCTTGAGTTCACGGGCCAATTTCATGGCAGTCTCGGATAGGAGGGCATTGTGGATTCACCAAGGGAATGCTGATGCTGACTCCAAGAAGAAAGGGAGTCTCTTCCCTATGAAGGTGAAGCCTTGTTTGGCAACGGCCTAGTTAATTTGATCTCGGCAGCTCCCGCAGGTAAGTCAACCTTCTTGCCCTATGTTCCCTCTCAACGGATGAAGACGCATCATTGTCTAACGCAGTCATTTTGTCCCAATAGATATGCAAGAAGTTAAGATTCCCCTTTCTTTGCAGGTAGAGGAAGGAGAAGAGGGAAGAGGTCTGTAGCCTCTTCAAGATCGCAGGAGCAGAGATCGTCCTCTGCTTCTGCCAAATCCACTGCATGACGCTGGGGCTCTCTTGCAGGAGCCCACACCAGTGGGGGCACGTCTAAAACACTTCAGTCAGTTCTGGATTAATTTGGACCTGGACTCGTGGGTTTTACAAATAGTGTCACAAGGGTACAAACTGGGGTTTCAAGACGTTCCCCCTCACCGATTGTTCAAATCGGCCTTAGTCAGCAGGGAGAAGGTTTTTATTCAAGCCTCTTCGTGCTCCCGAAGCCGGACGGCTCAGTCAGACCAATCTTAAATCTGAAATCCCTCAATTTCTACCTGAAGAAATTCAATTTCAAGATGGAATCTCTCAGGGTAGGGATCTCCAGTCCGGAGGAAGGAGATTTCATGGTTTTGGTAGACATAAGGAAGCCTAATTACATGTTCCCGTTTAGCCACTGCATCAAGCTACCTAAGGTTTGCAATTCTGGATTGTCATTACCAATTTCAGACGTTGCCGTTTGGTCTGTCCACGGCTCCGAGGATTTTCACCAGGGTGATGGTGGAAATGATGGTTCTCCTTCGCAAGCAAGGAGTCACAATTATGCCGTACTTGGATGATCTCCTGATAAAGGCGAGATCCAGGGACCAGTTGGTGCAAAACATCTACTCTCCCTGACAGTTCTTCAACAACATGGTTGGCTCCTAAACTTGCCAAAATCGCAGTTGGTCCCAATGACGCGGTTGTTGTTTCTGGGAGTCATACTGGACACAGAAGAGGCTTTCTTCCAGTGGAAAGGCTATGGAGTTCCAGAGTCTGGTCAAACAAATTCTGAAACCAGCAAGAGTGTTAATCCATCAATGCATTCTGTTGCTGGGGAAGATGGTTGCGGCCTACGAGGCCATTCAGTTTGGCAGGTTCCATGCCAGAGTGTTCCAGTGGGACCTGTTGGACAAGTGGTCCGGATCCCACCTACTCATGCACCGGAGGATAATCCTGTCTTCCAAGACCAGAATCTTACTCCATTGGTGGCTGCACAGTTCTCACCTCCTAGAGGGGCGATGGTTCGGGATCCAGGACTGGATCCTAGGGACCATGGATGCAACCCTCCGAGGCTGGGGAGCAGTCACACAGGGGGAAAACATCCAAGGAAGATGGTCAAGTCAGGAAAGTTTTCTCCACATAAATGTTCTGGAGTTAAGGGCCATTTAATAACTGCAGACACAGTACGCACTGGGACGGGTGCCCAGCATCCTCTACGGACTAAGAGAAAAGGATTTACCGGTAGGTATTAAAATCCTATTTTCTCTAACGTCCTAGAGGATGCTGGGGACTCCGTAAGGACCATGGGGATAGATAGGCTCCGCAGGAGACATGGGTACTTTAAGAAAGACTTTAGTTCTGGGTGTGCACTGGCTCCTCCCTCTATGCCCCTCCTCCAGACCTCAGTTTGATACTGTGCCCAGTGGAGACTGGGTGCTTTTCAGGAGCTCTCCTGAGCTTTCTGACAGAAAGTATTTTGTTAGGTTTTTAATTTTCAGGGAGCACTGCTGGCAACAGACTCCCTCATCGAGGGACTGAGGGGAGAGAAGCAGCCCTACTCTCTGAGTTGCAAGGTCCTGCTTCTTAGGCTACTGGACACCATTAGCTCCAGAGGGATTGGTACGCAGGATCTCACCCTCGCCGTCCGTCCCAGAGCCGCGCCTCCGTCCCCCTTGCAGAGCCGGAAGATAGAAGCCGGGTGAGTATGAGAAGAAAAGAAGACTTCAGAGGCGGCAGAAGACTTCATGATCTTCACTGAAGTAACGCACAGCACTGCAGCTGTGCGCCATTGCTCCCATACACCTCACACACTCCGGTCACTGTAAGGGTGCAGGGCGCAGGGGGGGGGGGGGGGGCACCCTGGGCAGCAATATAAACCTCTTTTTGGCAAAAATATAACACATATACAGCGGGGCACTGTATATATGTATGAGCCCCCGCCAATTTTACAGTTTAAGCGGGACAGAAGCCTGCCGCCGAGGGTGCGGGGCTTCTCCCTCAGCACTCACCAGCGCCATTTTTTCTTCACAGCACCGCTGAGAGGAAGCTCCCCGGACTCTCCCCTGCTTATACCACGGTAGACAAGAGAGTTGAAAAGAGGGGGGGGGGGGCACATAATTTGGCGCAAATTACATGCTGCAGTACTACTGGGCAAACATTAAGTTACTGTGTATTCCTGGGTTATATAGCGCTGGGGTGTGTGCTGGCATACTCTCTCTCTGTCTCTCCAAAGTGCCTTGTGGGGAAACTGTCTTCAGAAAAAGCATTCCCTGTGTGTGTGGTGTGTCGGTACACATGTGTCGACATGTCTGAGGAAGAAGGCTATATTAGAGAGGAGCAGGAGCAAATGAATGTGGTGTCTCCGCCGACAGCTGATTGGATGGATATGTGGAATGTTTTAAATGCTAGTGTAAACTCATTGCACAAAAGATTAGACAAGGCTGAAGCTTTGGGACAGTCAGGGTCTCAACCCATGCCTGATCCTATGTTGCAGGGACTGTCAGGGTCTCATAAGCGCCCACTATCCCAGATTGTTGACACAGATACAGACACGGACTCTGACTCCAGTGTCGATTACGATGATGCAAAGTTACAGCCAAAATTGGCAAAATCCATTCGATATATGATTATGGCAATAAAAGATGTTTTGCACATCAGAGAGGAACCCCCTGTCCCTGACAAGAGGGTACATATGTACAAGGTGAAAAAGCCTGAGGTAACCTTTGAGGGGGTCACACGAGCTGAACGAGTTATGTGAAAAAGCTTGGGAATCTCCAGATAAAAGACTGCAGATTTCCAAAAGGATTCTTATGGCGTATCCTTTCCCATCAATGGATAGGTTACGATGGGAATCCTCCCCTAGGGTGGACAAAGCATTAACACGCTTATCCAAGAAGGTAGCCCTCCCGTCCCAGTATACGGCTACCCTCAAAGAGTCTGCTGACCGCAAACAGGAGATTACCCTGAAGTCCATTTATACACATTCAGGTACCTTACTCAGACCGGCAATTGCGTCGGCCTGGGTGTGTAGTGCTGTAGCGGCATGGACGGATACCTTATCTGTGGGGATGGATACCCTAGATAAGGATACTATTTTATTGACCCTGGGGCATATAAGAGATGCTGTCCTATATATGTGTGTATGCAAACTACAGGTGGTGCTGCAGGGCTCATACCCTTTTACTTGTCTTTTAGAGCAACTCTGGAGCTGTTTCTGGGTCCAGCTGCTGCAAGAAATCAGCTTGAATGCTTCAGGGGCTGGGGCATGGCCAACATGAGCCCACACTGATGGGGGGTGGGGGTGTATAAAGCGATTTAGGGGTCATCCAAGCGCAACCCCACAAAGGCCGCCATGCCCTGCGTGACCCTTTTCTCTTTTCATATGCAGACGAGGGTTGCAGCCAACTATGCCCACTGCTTGGATGACATCACTATATGCAAATCCATCTGCTGCAGGCCTTCCCCCAGGAATGCTTGCAGTAGTTGTTGCATTTGGTTTGTTGTTTGGGGGTGCTTCAGTATTAGGCAGCCTTCTGCCCTCCCACATTCGTCTGAAAATGTGTTCTCCCTGCAGTTGTTGTTCCCAGATGAGAGTTCCCTTGTGCTTCCTCAGTTGAATCTCCTTAACTTGACAGGGGTGTGCCCGAGCAGCCGCCCTCCACAGCCCTATCCCAACACATACTTATCTTGCATATGAGATCTCTTGATCATGAAGATAGTTCTCACAGGGTGAGGTTCATCCATTACATTTTAAAGTAGGAAGGTACAAATTACATATTCAAATTACATATATGTGCTGGATTCAAATGTTTTCCCCCCTTCCTTTCTCAATTGTGCCCATCAGCAGCTATTCTAATGTTGCTGCCAATGGGTGTGACGCATTCATTTCTTCTGTGGGGTACACTGGACTCCACAAGGATTCACATTGTATATGTACACCAGAGTAGGATCTTGATCTGAGGCACCAACAGGCTCAAAGCTTTTGACTGTTCCCAAGATGCTCAGCGCCCCCTCCTCTATAACCTCGCTTCCATGAACAGGGAGCTCAGTTTGTAGTTGGTGCCTTCAGTAGCAGGCCACTTAACAGGGGGCTTCCTCAGGCAGCCTATTCTTAGCTATTAATTTTGGCAAGAAAAGAAGAACTTTTTTTATAAGAATCTACAAGGGCTGCAGCAGGCTAGGTCTAATAGACCTCTTTACTGCAGCTCCATCACTCCCAGTGGCGCAGTATACTCCCGTGCCCCGGTTGCTGGGTCACTGCAGCGGAGGCTCCGGTTTCTTCCTAAGGTCAGTCACACACACACCGCCCTCCGGGATCACGAGGCCGCTGATGGGGGCGGGCCGTGTGCGCACTGGCGTGGACACTGATTACTGGGCAGCCGCTCCACTAGCCACCAGGGACAGTTAAGGAGCACAGCTCTGGGGTTTTTTCTCCTATATTAACCCCATTTTGTACTACCCGCAGTGCATTGTGATAGGTAATGGGGCCTGATTCAGGTTGGATCGCAATCCAACTGCAAAAACTGCTAAGAGCATACGCATCCGCCTGCATTTTCTGCGGCACCCCGCAGATAATGCGATCACCTCTGCCTGTGAATCGGTGAAGGGGGGGGGGGAGGGGGGTCAACAACACTCCATTTCCAAGTCGGAGATGGAGCGGTGCGGGGGCACGGTTTCAAAATGGGGTCGGCAACGGAGAAACAGGAGGCGTGGTCAGAGCAGCTGCATGACATCACATGGGCCGGACTCTGCCAGTGGAGCCCCAGCGTCATGAGGTAGATTTTGTAGAGGCCGGGGAGGACTTCTGTTCCTGGGAACTAGCTGTGTTGTGCAGCTTTATTCCTCTGCCCCTACCTCTGGCAAGAAAGGACGCACCTCGCACTTTCTTGTTTCTTTGTGACCGAAAGGACTGCATTTGATAATGCGGAGCTTTCTTATGCTGTGAGGGAACATAAGGTAAAAAATTTGATTTTCCAACTGTAGCTGTGCGTGTTAATGCTTTGTCCATCCTACGGGAGGATTTCCATCGTAACCTATCCGTTGATGGAAAAGGATACGCCATAAGAATCCTTTTGGAAATCTGCAGTCTTTTATCTGGAGATTCCCAAGCTTTTTCACATAACTCGTTCAGCTCGTGTGACCCCCTCAAAGGTTACTTTCCCTTGTACATATGTACCCTCTTGTCAGGGACAGGGGGTTCCTCTGTGATGTGCAAAACATCTTTTATTGCCATAATCATATATCGAATGGATTTTGCCAATTTTGGCTGTAACTTTGCATCATCGTAATCGACACTGGAGTCAGAATCCGTGTCGGTATCTGTGTCAACAATCTGGGATAGTGGGCGCTTATGAGACCCTGACAGTCCCTGCAACATAGGATCAGGCATGGGTTGAGTCCCTGACTGTCCCAAAGCTTCAGCCTTGTCTAATCTTTTGTACAATGAGTTTACACTAGCATTTAAAACATTCCACATATCCATCCAATCAGGTGTCAGCGGAGACACCACATTCATTTGCTCCCGCTCCTCTCTAATATAGCCTTCTTCCTCAGACATGTCGACACACGTGTACCGACACACCACACACACAGGGAATACTTTTTCTGAAGACAGTTTCCCCACAAGGCCCTTTGGAGAGACAGAGAGAGAGTATGCCAGCACACTCCCCAGCGCTATATAACCCAGGAATAACACAGTAACTTAATGTTTGTCCAGTAGCGCTGCTGTATGTAATTTGCGCCGAATTATGTGCCCCCCTCTCTTTTCAACCCTCTTCTCTACCGTGGTATAAGCAGCGGAGAGTCCGGGGAGCTTCCTCTCAGCGGTGCTGTGGAGAAAAAATGGCGCTGGTGAGTGCTGAGGGAGAAGCCCCGCCCCCTCGGCGGCGGGCTTCTGTCCCGCTTAAACTGTAAAATTGGTGGGGGCTCATACATATATACAGTGCCCAGCTGTATATATGTTATATTTTTGCTAAAAAGAGGTTTATATTGCTGCCCAGGGCGCCCCCCCTGCGCCCTGCACCCTTACAGTGACCGGAGTATGTGAGGTGTATGGGAGCAATGGCGCACAGCTGCAGTGCTGTGCGCTACCTCAGTGAAGATCATGAACTCTGTGGAGCCCGACTATCCCCATGGTCCTTACGGAGTCCCCAGCATCCTCTAGGACGTTAGAGAAACTAGGATTTTAATACCTACCGGTAAATCCTTTTCTCTTAGTCTGTTGAGGATGCTGGGCACTCGTCCCAGTGTGTACTGTGTCTGCAGTTATTAAATGGCCCTTAACTCCAGAACATTTATGTGGAGACAACTTTCCTGACTTGACCATCTTCCTTGGACGTTTTCCCCCTGTGTGACTGCTCCCCAGCCTCGGAGGGTTGCATCTGTGGTCCCTAGGATCCAGTCCTGGATCCCGAACCATCGCCCCTCTAGGAGGTGAGAACTGTGCAGCCACCAATGGAGTGAGATTCTGGTCTTGGAAGACAGGATTATCCTCCGGTGCATGTGTAGGTGGGATCCGGACCAATTGTCCAACAGGTCCCACTGGAACACTCTGGCATGGAACCTGCCAAACTGAATGGTCTCGTAGGCCACAACCATCTTCCCCAGCAACTGAATGCATTGATGGATTAACACTCTTGCTGGTTTCAGAATTTGTTTGACCAGACTCTGGATCTCCATAGCCTTTCCACTGGAAGAAAACCTCTTCTGTGTCCAGTATGTGTTATGATTCCAGCACTCTGGTCAGAGAAGATCTTATGGCAAGGACCGGTGCACTGGAACGGAATGCTGGGGAAGGGAGCAGGACAGGAAAATAGCCCCTGGCGCCCTAACTCTGTTGTCTCACCCGTGTTGTCAGAAATCCCCTGCGAGACTATGGTTTCTTGAGCCCTTGGCAGCCGCGTTTGAAGGGCGGATTATGTCTGCCCAACTTCGATGCCCCCCGGTCTTAATGAGAGACAAAGGGAAACCCGAGACAGGGTGATAACAAGAGGCCCTCTAACTAAACAACCAGGCCAGGGGCTAAGCAAACTCAAAACTATAATATGTGCGGAGAAACCGCCAGGAAAAAGGACAACCAAAATATCCACTTGTCCAATTCTCCTACCCGGCACCGCCGAGTACCAGAGAGGACTTGTGGAAGCGGAACCCTCCGCAAATGCTCCAAACACAAAATATAAAAGGTAAAGCGGCTGAGCCGCAACACACGGCAGAGCCGCAACTCACGAACACCACTGGATATAAAACGGTGATCAGTCAGGACTCCAGGGAACCAAACGACCTCTTGGGATGAGATGACAACTCCCGAATACCGGACTTCTGCGGACTGGAATGACCGGATACAGCAGGACTGGAAACAGACTCTCAGCAAACAAAGGCAGCATGCAGGAAGCTATTACCGGCATCTGTGAGAAGCCCTGGGAGTGTATTTAACAAGGAGTCCTCCAATCAGCTGCTAAAGGCTGATTAGAATAAATGCTGTGCAGCTGCCTTGCTGCACGGCCAGAGAGCAGGTGAATATCTTAATTTCCTAAAACCTAGCAACGGGGAACGCGGTCCACCAGTGGCGTCCCCGTTGCTAGGGTCCGTGCGGCTCAGCGCGCCCGGCGTCTAGCGTTGCTAGGGAGCCGGCGGCTGTACGTGCACGGCATCTCTAGTTGCTAGGCGCCGGGCCGCGCAGACCATCAAGCGGACCCCGGCGCCTAACAGTACCCCCCCCTTGAGGAGGGGTCAAGGAACCCCTAAAGCCAGGTTTCTGAGGAAATTCCCGAAAAAATGCCCTCTTGAGCCTCGGGGCATGAAGATCCTTATCCAGGACCCAAGACCTTTCCTCCGGACCATAGCCTTTCCAGTGAACCAGAAAATACAGCCGATCCCGGGACAATTTGGAATCGAGAACCTTCTCTACCAAGAACTCCTGTTGTCCCTGTACATCCACTGGAGATCTACCCTGAGAGATCTTCCGAGGAAATCTACTGGAAGAAACGTATTGTTTCAACAGGGAACAATGAAACGTATTTCCAATCCTGAGAGATCTTGGTAAACGTAACCGAAAGGCAACTGGGTTGACTCTTTTAATAATAAGAAATGGCCAAATAAATTTGGGTCCCAGTCTAGCTGAGGATTGTCGAAGCCTGATGTTGCGAGTCGACAACCACACCCTATCTCCCACCTTAAAAGTGCAAGGACGTCGGAGCCTGTCAGAAAATTTCTTCTCTCGAAAGGCCGCTTTTCTGAGAGCAAGGTGCACCTTTTTCCAAATGGCTCTGAGATGGGAGGTTAAGGTAAGCGAGGAGACTGAGGAATGATGAAAAAAAGAATTAGCTCTGGGGTGAAAACCAAAAACTGAAAAGAATGGAGACTCTTTAGTGGAGGAATGACAAGAATTATTGTAAGCAAATTCAGCCAACGGAAGAAACTCGGACCAATCATTCTGGAGTTTGGCTGAATACAAGCGCAAATATTGTTTCAATGATTGGTTAACTCGTTCGGTTTGCCCGTTGGATTGTGGGTGGTAACCGGATGTTAACGACAATTTCATCTTCAATGAGGCACAAAAACATTTCCAGAATTGTGCGATGAATTGTGGACCCCGATCAGAAACAATATCAGTAGGCAACCCATGAAGCCTGAATACATGGCGGAGAAACAAAACTGCCAACCCTTGGGCAGAAGGCAATCGGGGAAGAGCAATAAAATGAGCCATTTTACTAAAACGGTCCACTACCACCCATATGACTCGGAATCCGGCTGAAAGGGGAAGGTCAACCACAAAATCCATGGAAATATGAGACCATGGCCTGAGAGGAACATTTAAGGGCATAAGTTGCCCGATGGGCAAGGAACGGGGAACCTTATGCTGTGCACAAACCTGACATGAATAAACAAATTCCTTGACGTCTTTAGAAAGACCAGGCCACCATACTGAGCGAGAGACTAACTCCAATGTCTTAGAGACTCCTGGATGCCCTGAAACTTTGTTATCATGGAATTCCGTTAAAACAGTAACTCTCAAAAACTCAGGGACGTAAAGACGACCAGCAGGAGTAATTCTAGGAGCTTGGTGTTGAAGCTGTTTTAACTGGGTAAATAAATCTTGTGTGAGGCCCGCCCAGATGACCGAAGATGGAAGTATGGGGGTAACAGGATTGTTATTGTGAACCGGAAGAAAGCTATGTGACAGGGCATCAGCCTTAGTATTCTTGGAACCAGGCCTGAAAGTGATTATAAATTTGAAACGCGTAAAAAAAATAATGCCCAACGTGCCTGCCGGGCATTAAGCCGCTTAGCCGATTCAATCTATTGCAGGTTCTTATGGTCAGTCAATACCGAAATAGTATGTTTTGCTCCCTCCAGCCAATGCCTCCACTCCTCGAAAGCCCATTTTACCGCCAGTAACTCCCGATTACCAACGTCATAGTTGGATTCAGCGGAGGAGAATTTCCTGGACATAAAGGCACAAGGATGTAACTCCAGAGACTCCGGATCCTTTTGAGAAAGGATAGCCCCCACTCCAACCTCCGAGGCATCAACCTCCACCACAAAGGGCAATTCCGGATTAGGATGTCTGAGGACTGGAGCCGAGACAAAGGCTTGTTTCAAGGCCCGAAAGGACAACTCAGCTTCACGCGACCAGTTGGTAGGATCCGCTCCTTTCTTTGTCAGAGCTACAATGGGAGCAACCAGGTCAGAAAAAGAATGAATGAACCTTCTATAATAATTCGCAAACCCTAAAAAACGCTTAATTGCTTTTAAATTGGTGGGTTGCGCCCAACTAAGGATGGCCTGGAGTTTCTTTGGTTCCATGGAAAATTATGTACCCTAAAAAAGATACTTCCGTGACATGAAACTCACACTTCTCCAGCTTGGCATATAAATGATTCTCACATAAATTTTGAAGAACCAGACGCACCTGGGTAACATGTTGTTCCATTGATTTAGAAAAAATCAGGATGTCGTCTAAGTAAACGACCACGAATTTCCTTAGGAAGTCACGGAGCACATCGTTAATGAGGTCTTGAAAAACTGCCGGAGCATTGGACAGGCCGAACGGCATCACCAGGTATTCGTAGTGACCCGACTGAGTACTGAAGGCCGTTTTCCACTCATCTCCAGATTTAATTCGGATGAGGTTGTACGCTCCTCTAAGGTCAATTTTAGAAAAAATCACAGCAGAACGTAACTGATCAAAGAGTACAGAAATCAACGGCAAAGGATAGGTGTTTTTAACTGAGATCTTATTCAGGGCTCTAAAATCAATGCAAGGTCTAAGCGAGCCATCCTTTTTCTCCACAAAGAAGAAGCCTGCACTTAAAGGAGATTTTGATGGTCTAATAAATCCTTTCTCAAGGCTCTCCTTTACATAATCATTCATAGCCGCAGTTTCTGGCCCGGATAATGCATATAATCTTCCCTTTGGCAATGCGGCACCAGAAATTAACTCAATAGCACAATCATAAGGCCGATGGGGAGGCAGAATGTCCGCATTGCCTTTGGAGAAAACATCAGCAAACTCCTGGTATTCCACCGGAATGAGTTCTGGAATGATAGCTGCTACTCTGACTGGAAACGTGATACATTCCTTATCACAAAAAGTACCCCAATGTGAAATCTCCCCCGACCGCCAATCAATGGTGGGATTATGAAAGGCCAGCCAAGGGTGACCCAGAACAACTGGAACTGCTGGGCAATGTGTAAGAAAGAACTCGATTTTCTCGGAATGTAGAGCTCCTACTGTAAGTAGTACAGGGGGTGTACGGAGAGAAATAATCCCATTAGACAGCGGACTCCCATCTAAGCCATGCATGGTGACACACCTACCCAAAGGTAACTGAGGAATGCCTAAGGCCTTAGCCCAAGTTAAATCCATAAAGTTTCCTGCAGCTCCACTGTCAACAAAAGCCGACACCAAAGAACTGAGGCTGCCAAAGGAAACTTTAACTGGGACTAAAAGGGAGTTATTCGAGGAGATAAGCTGCAGACCTAGGTGAACCCCCTCACAATTCACCTGGTCAAAGCGTTTCCCGACTTGTTTGGACAATTACGAGCAAAATGTCCCTTACCCCCACAGTACAGACAAAGACCAGAATTTTGCCTTCTGGCTCTTTCTTCAGGAGACAGCCGGGAGAGACCCATCTGCATGGTCTCCTCTACGTCTTCAGGAATGGAATATACACACGGACTTGACCTTACAGGTGCTCCTTTTTCAGCCCTCCGCTCTCTGAGACGACGATCAATCTTAATAGAAAGCTCCATGAGTTTATCGAGAGTCTCAGGAGCGGGGTACTGAAGGAGACTGTCTTTTATAGACTCTGATAAGCCGAGGCGAAACTGACTGCGCAGGGCTGGGTCATTCCAGCCACAGTCGTTCGACCAACGGCGAAACTCCGTACAATAAACCTCTGCAGGATTTCTACCCTGTCTGAGAGCGCGCAACTGACTTTCAGCGGACGCCTCTCTATCAGGGTCATCATACAAGAGCCCTAAAGACTCAAAAAAAGCGTCAATTGACAACAATGCCGGATCCTCTGCTCTTAAACCAAATGCCCAGGTCTGAGGATCCCCCTGGAGCAAAGAAATAATAAACCCGACCCGCTGAGATTCAGTACCCGAGGAAGTCGGTCTTAAACGAAAATAAAGTTTACAGGATTCTTTAAAATTAAAAAACTCTTTTCTATCACCAGAAAAACGGTCAGGCAAATGCATCTTTGGTTCAGGGACTACCCTTGGGGAAGCTCGCAAAAGATCTTCCTGCGACTTCACCCGAAGAAAAAGATCCTGAACCATCTGAGTAAGTTCTTGAATCTGGCTGACTAAGAGCTGACCAGGATTTGGCCCTAAACCTGTTGGATTCATGAGGCCGATAAACTCTCACAAAACTGAATGAGAAAAAATTAAACCCCGTTTAATTTTAAGTTTTGGTATGGCCGGTAATAATGTTATGATTCCAGCACTCTGGTCAGAGAAGATCTTATGGCAAGGACTGGAGCACTGGAACGGAATGCTGGGGAAGGGAGCAGGACAGGAAAATAGCCCCTGGCGCCCTAACTCTGTTGTCTCACCCATGTTGTCAGAAATCCCCTGCGAGACTATGGTTTCTTGAGCCCTTGGCAGCCGCGTTTGAAGGGCGGATTATGTCTGCCCAACTTCGATGCCCCCCGGTCTTAATGAGAGACAAAGGGAAACCTGAGACAGGGTGATAACAAGAGGCCCTCTAACTAAACAACCAGGCCAGGGGCTAAGCAAACTCAAAACTATAATATGTGCGGAGAAACCGCCAGGAAAAAGGACAACCAAAATATCCACTTGTCCAATTCTCCTACCCGGCACCGCCAAGTACCAGAGAGGACTTGTGGAAGCGGAACCCTCCGCAAATGCTCCAAACACAAAATATAAAAGGTAAAGCGGCTGAGCCGCAACACACGGCAGAGCCGCAACTCACGAACACCACTGGATATAAAACGGTGATCAGTCAGGACTCCAGGGAACCAAACGACCTCTTGGGATGAGATGACAACTCCCGAATACCGGACTTCTGCGGACTGGAATGACCGGATACAGCAGGACTGGAAACAGACTCTCAGCAAACAAAGGCAGCATGCAGGAAGCTATTACCGGCGTCTGTGAGAAGCCCTGGGAGTGTATTTAACAAGGAGTCCTCCAATCAGCTGCTAAAGGCTGATTAGAATAAATGCCGTGCAGCTGCCTTGCTGCACGGCCAGAGAGCAGGTGAATATCTTAATTTCCTAAAGCCTAGCAACGGGGAACGCGGTCCGCCAGTGGCGTCCCCGTTGCTAGGGTCCGTGCGGCTCAGCGCACCCGGCGTCTAGCGTTGCTAGGGAGCCGGCGGCTGTACGTGCACGGCGTCTCTAGTTGCTAGGCGCCGGGCCGCGCAGACCATCAAGCGGACCCCGGCGCCTAACAGTATGACTCCCAAAAACAACAACCGCGTCATTGGGACCAACTGCGATTTTGGCAAGTTTAGGAGCCAACCATGTTGTTGAAGAACTGTCAGGGAGAGTGCAATGTTTTGCACCAACTGGTCCCTGGATCTCGCCTTTATCAGGAGATCATCCAAGTACGGGATAATTGTGACTCCTTGCTTGCGAAGGAGAACCATAATTTCCACCATCACCCTGGTGAAAATCCTCGGAGCCGTGGACAGACCAAACGGCAATGTCTGAAATTGGTCATGACAATCCTGAATTGCAAACCTTAGGTAGCTTGAGGCAGTGGCTAAATGGGAACATGTAAGTAGGCATCCTTTATGTCTACCAAAACCATGAAATCTCCGTCCTCCGGACTGGAGATCACTGCCCTGAGAAAATTCCATCTTGAAATTGAATTTCTTTAGGAAGAAATTGAGGGATTTCAGATTTAAGATTGGTCTGACTGAGCCGTCCGGCTTCGGGACCACGAAGAGGCTTGAATAAAAACCTTCTCCCTGCTGACTAAGGCCAATTTGAACAATCGGTGAGGGGGAACGTCTTGAAACCCCAGTTTGTACCCTTGGGACACTATTTGTAAAACCCACGAGTCCAGGTCCGAATGAATCCAGAACTGACTGAAGAGTTTTAGACGTGCCCCCACTGGTGTGGGCTCCTGCAAGAAAGCCCCAGTGTCATGCAGTGGATTTGGCAGAAGCAGAGGACAATCTCTGGTCCTGCAATCTTGAAGAGGCTACAGACCTCTTCCTTTTCCTTCCTCTACCTGCAAAGAAAGGGGAATCTAAACTTCTTGCATATCTATTGGGCCAAAATGACTGCGGTAGATAATGATGCGTCTTCATCCGTTGACAGGGAACATAGGGCAAGAAGGTTGACTTACCATTGAAATGAGGATGCATCTTGCTGCCTTTCCAATGAAGCAAGTTTAATTTAGTAATAGGTGAAAAACCATCCTTACAAAGGTGTTAATCAGAGACTTGGCTTTGTGGACACTTTTCAGAGAACAAATTTGTTAGCATAAAAATAAAGCCAGAAAATGAAGAGCTGTTTAATCACTCAATTGGATTTTTCTGCCAGCATATTTTTTTTCTCTGCAACCCACTGCTAAATTGTGCTTCCTAGCTGTTTTTATAAAATCACTGAATCAAATCTAACTCTGATTACATCAGAGAAGGCCAGGTACCCTACACCATAACAGGGGGTTTGAAATTTTGACTTGTCTACTTAAAGATCACCAAAATCTGATAACAAGGTCAATTAGGTCCCTGGGTGGGATTGAACCACCAACCTTATGGTTAATAGCCGTACATACTAACTGATTGCGCCACAGAGACACTTTGCAAAAGTTCATACTGACAAAGGCTAATAAGCATTCATCTAAAACGTTTCCTAGAAAAACTTTAAAAAGTCAATAATCTGGAGAGTTTTTGTAAGATGTTTCTTCCATCAACCAACGAAGAAACACATTGGTACTTTCCCATGATGAGTGAGTGCTTCAGGATCTCTTGCACTTACATGTGCAGCAGAGTACTGCAATGGAAGCATGCTGGGCCCATAACCCAGAGGTAGGCAGATTGAAACTATCCTCTGCTATATGCATTTTTTTTTGTTAATTAAAGTAATCCAAAACTGGGATTGATATTTTGTCTCTTTTATTTTTACTTAAAGTACAATAACTTTTACCATTTTAATTTGTTTTAATAGAATATCGACAGTATTGTTTTCTTTCAAAAATCCACTTCATTTTCTGTACCCTATTATTAAAATGGTAATTGACAAAAACAAACTACATTGTCACCAGAAGAGCAATACAAAATGTACAAGTGATATATTAAAATCATCTTTCCAGCTTGAATTTCAATGATGCATTGGGTCAACAATTTTGTGAGAAACATCTTCACCCTTAAATAAAGATTTTCTTAATTCCTTACCTGTGTGCTAATTAGATATCACCTTGTTTTCACATTAAACAGACTTCCACATGAGAAAGCAGCAAGGATGCAGTGGCGTTAATGTTTCCTGGTGTCAACCTGTATTATTTCAGTAGACATTGAAATGAGGATACATCTTGCTGCCTTTCCAATGAAGCAAGTTTAATTTAGTAATAGGTGAAAAACCATCCCTACAAAGGTGTTAATCAGAGACTTGGCTTTGTGGACACTTTTCAGAGAACAAATTTGTTAGCATAAAAATAAAGCCAGAAAATGAAGAGCTGTTTAATCACGCAATTTGATTTTTTTGCCAGCATATTTCTTTTTCTCTGCAACCCACTGCTAAATTGTGCTTCCTAGATGTTTTTATAAAATCACTGAATCAAATCTAACTCTGATTACATCAGAGAAGGCCAGGTACCCTACACCATAACAGGGGGTATGAAATTTGACTTGTCTACTTAAAGATCACCAAAATCTGATAACAAGGTCAATTACGTCCCTGGGTGGGATTGAACCACCAACCTTTTGGTTAATAGCCGTACACACTAACTGATTGCGCCACAGAGACACTTTGCAAAAGTCCATACTGACAATTGCTAATAAGCATTCATCTAAAACGATTCCTAGAAAAACTTAAAAAAGTCAATAATCTGGAGAGTTTTTGTAAGATGTTTCTTCTATCAACCAACGAAGAAACACATTGGTACTTTCCCATGATGAGTGAGTGCTTCAGGATCTCTTGCACTTACATGTGCAGCAGAGTACAGCAATGGAAGCATGCTGGGCCTATAACCCAGAGGTAGGCAGATTGAAACTATCCTCTGCTATATGCATTTTTTTGTTTGTTAATTAAAGTAATCCAAAACTGGGATTGATATTTTGGCTCTTTTATTTTTACTTAAAGTACAATAACTTTTACCATTTTAATTTGTTTTAATAGTATATTGACAGTATTGTTTTCTTTCAAAAATCCACTTAATTTTCTTTACCCTATTATTAAAATGGTAATTGACAAAAACAAACTACATTGTCACCAGAAGAGCAATACAAAATGTACAAGTGATATATTAAAATCATCTTTCCAGCTTGAATTTCAATGATGCATTGGGGCAACGATTTTGTGAGAAACATCTTCACCCTTTAATAAAGATTTTCTTAATTCCTTACCTGTGTGCTAATTAGATATCACCTTGTTTTCACATTAAACAGACTTCCACATGAGAAAGCAGCAAGGATGCAGTGGCGTTAATGTTTCCTGGTGTCAACCTGTATTATTTCAGTAGACATTGAAATGAGGATGCATCTTGCTGCCTTTCCAATGAAGCAAGTTTAATTTAGTAATAGGTGAAAAACCATCCTTACAAAGGTGTTAATCAGAGACTTGGCTTTGTGGACACTTTTCAGAGAACAAATTTGTTAGCATAAAAATAAAGCCAGAAAATAAAGAGCTGTTTAATCACTCAATTGGATTTTTCTGCCTGCATATTTTTTTTCTCTGCAAACCACTGCTAAATTGTGCTTCCTAGCTGTTTCTATAAAATCACTGAATCAAATCTAACTCTGATTACATCAGAGAAGGCCAGGTACCCTACACCATAACAGGGGGTTTGAAATTTTGACTTGTCTACTTAAAGATCACCAAAATCTGATAACAAGGTCAATTAGGTACCTGGGTGGGATTGAACCACCAACCTTTTGGTTAATAGCCGTACATACTAACTGATTGCGCCACAGAGACACTTTGTAAAAGTATATACTGACAAAGGCTAATAAGCATTCATCTAAAACGTTTCCTAGAAAAACTTTAAAAAGTCAATAATCTGGAGAGTTTTTGTAAGATGTTTCTTCCATCAACCAACGAAGAAACACATTGGTACTTTCCCATGATGAGTGAGTGCTTCAGGATCTCTTGCACTTACATGTGCAGCAGAGTACAGCAATGGAAGCATGCTGGGCCCATAACCCAGAGGTAGGCAGATTGAAACTATCTTCTGCTATATGCATTTTTTTTGTTAATTAAAGAAATCCAAAACTGGGATTGATATTTTGGCTCTTTTATTTTTACTTAAAGTACAACAACTTTTACCATTTTAATTTGTTTTAATAGTATATTGACAGTATTGGTTTCTTTCAAAAATCCACTTCATTTTCTTTACCCTATTATTAAAATGGTAATTGACAAAAACAAACTACATTGTCACCAGAAGAGCAATACAAAATGTACAAGTGATATATTAAAATCATATTTCCAGCTTGAATTTCAATGATGCATTGGGGCAACGATTTTGTGAGAAACATCTTCACCCTTAAATAAAGATTTTCTTAATTCCTTACCTGTGTGCTAATTAGATATCACCTTGTTTTCATATTAAACAGACTTCCACATGAGAAAGCAGCAAGGATGCAGTGGCGTTAATGTTTCCTGGTGTCAACTTGTATTATTTCAGTAGACATTGAAATGAGGATGCATCTTGCTGCCTTTCCAATTAAGCAAGTTTAATTTAGTAATAGGTGAAAAACCATCCTTACAAAGGTGTTAATCAGAGACTTGGCTTTGTGGACACTTTTCAGAGAACAAATTTGTTAGCATAAAAATAAAGCCAGAAAATGAAGAGCTGTTTAATCACTCGATTGGATTTTTCTGCCAGCATATTTTTTTTCTCTGCAATCCACTGCTAAATTGTGCTTCCTAGCTGTTTTTTTATAAAATCACTGAATCAAATCTAACTCTGATTACATCAGAGAAGGCCATGTACCCTACACCATAAGAGGGGGTTTGAAATTTTGACTTGTCTACTTAAATATCACCAAAATCTGATCACAAGTTTAATTACGTCCCTGGGTGGGATTGAACCACCAACCTTTCGGTTAATAGCCGAACACACTAACCGATTGCGCCACAGAGACACTTTGCAAAAAGTGCTTACTGACAAAGGTTAATAAGCATACATCTAGAACGTTTCCTAGAAAAACATAAAAAAATCAATAATCTGGAGAGTTTTTGTAAGATGTTTCTTCCATCAACCAACGAATAAACACATTGGTACTTTCCCATGATGAGTGAGTGCTTCAGGATCTCTTGCACTTACATGTGCAGCAGAGTACTGCAATGGAAGCATGCTGGACCCATAACCCAGAGGTAGGCAGATTGAAACTATCCTTTGCTATATGCATTTTTTTTGTTAATTTAAGTAATCAAAACTGGGATTGATATTTTTGCTCTTTTATTTTTACTTAAAGTACAATAACTTTTACCATTTTAATTTGTTTTAATAGTATATTGACAGTATAGTTTTCTTTCAAAAATCCACTTAATTTTCTTTACCCTGTTATTAAAATGGTAATTGACAAAAAAAACTACATTGTCACCAGAAGAGCAATACAAAATGTACAAGTGATATATTAAAATCATCTTTCCAGCTTGAATTTCAATGATGCATTGGGGCAACAATTTTGTGAGAAACATCTTCACCCTTAAATAAAGATTTTCGTAATTCCTTACCTGTGTGCTAATTAGATATCACCTTGTTTTCACATTAAACAGACTTCCACATGAGAAAGCAGCAAGGATGCAGTGGCGTTAATGTTTCCTGGTGTCAACCTGTATTATTTCAGTAGACATTGAAATGAGGATGCATCTTGCTGCCTTTCCAATGAAGCAAGTTTAATTTAGTAATAGGTGAAAAACCATCCCTACAAAGGTGTTAATCAGAGACTTGGCTTTGTGGACACTTTTCAGAGAACAAATTTGTTAGCATAAAAATTAAGCAAGAAAATTAAGAGCTGTTAAATCAAGCAATTTGATTTTTTTGCAAGCATATTTCTTTTTCTCTGCAACCCACTGCTAAATTGTGCTTCCTAGATGTTTTTATAAAATCACTGAATCAAATCTAACTCTGATTACATCAGAGAAGGCCAGGTACCCTACACAATAAGAGGGGGTTTGAAATTTTGACTTGTCTACTTAAATATCACCAAAATCTGATGACAAGGTCAATTACGTCCCTGGGTGGGATTGAACCACCAACCTTTTGGTTAAAAGCCGTACACACTAACTGATTGTGCCACAGAGACACTTTGCAAAAGTACATACTGACAAAGGCTAATAAGCATTCATCTAAAACGTTTCCTAGAAAAACTTAATAAAGTCAATAATCTGGAGAGTTTTTGTAAGATGTTTCTTCTATCAACCAACGAAGAAACACATTGGTACTTTCCCATGATGAGTGAGTGCTTCAGGATCTCTTGCACTTACATGTGCAGCAGAGTACAGCAATGGAAGCATGCTGGGCCCATAACCCAGAGGTAGGCAGATTGAAACTATCCTCTGCTATATGCATTTTTTTGTTTGTTAATTAAAGTAATCCAAAACTGGGATTGATATTTTGGCTCTTTTATTTTTACTTAAAGTACAATAACTTTTACCATTTTAATTTGTTTTAATAGTATATTGACAGTATTGTTTTCTTTCAAAAATCCACTTAATTTTCTTTACACTATTATTAAAATGGTAATTGACAAAAACAAACTACATTGTCACCAGAAGAGCAATACAAAATGTACAAGTGATATATTAAAATCATCTTTCCAGCTTGAATTTCAATGATGCATTGGGGCAACGATTTTGTGAGAAACATCTTCACCCTTAAATAAAGATTTTCTTAATTCCTTACCTGTGTGCTAATTAGATATCACCTTGTTTTCACATTAAACAGACTTCCACATGAGAAAGCAGCAAGGATGCAGTGGCGTTAATGTTTCCTGGTGTCAACCTGTATTATTTCAGTAGACATTGAAATGAGGATGCATCTTGCTGCCTTTCCAATGAAGCAAGTTTAATTTAGTAATAGGTGAAAAACCATCCTTACAAAGGTGTTAATCAGAGACTTGGCTTTGTGGACACTTTTCAGAGAACAAATTTGTTAGCATAAAAATAAAGCCAGAAAATAAAGAGCTGTTTAATCACTCAATTGGATTTTTCTGCCAGCATATTTTTTTTCTCTGCTACCCACTGCTAAATTGTGCTTCCTAGCTTTTTTTATAAAATCACTGAATCAAATCTAACTCTGATTACATCAGAGAAGGCCAGGTACCCTACACAATAACAGGGGGTATGAAATTTGACTTGTCTACTTAAAGATCACAAAAATCTGATAACAAGGTCAATTACGTCCCTGGGTGGGATTGAACCACTAACCTTTTGGTTAATAGCCGTACATACTAACTGATTGCGCCACAGAGACACTTTGCAAAAGTACATACTGACAAATGCTAATAAGCATTCATCTAAAACGTTTCCTAGAAAAACTTAAAAAAGTCAATAATCTGGAGAGTTTTTGTAAGATGTTTCTTCTATCAACCAACGAAGAAACACATTGGTACTTTCCCATGATGAGTGAGTGCTTCAGGATCTCTTGCACTTACATGTGCAGCAGAGTACAGCAATGGAAGCATGCTGGGCCCATAACCCAGAGGTAGGCAGATTGAAACTATCCTCTGCTATATGCATTTTTTTTTGTTAATTAAAGTAATCCAAAACTGGGATTGATATTTTGTCTCTTTTATTTTTACTTAAAGTACAATAACTTTTACCATTTTAATTTGTTTTAATAGTATATTGACAGTATTGTTTTCTTTCAAAAATCCACTTAATTTTCTTTACCCTATTATTAAAATGGTAATTGACAAAAACAAACTACATTGTCACCAGAAGAGCAATACAAAATGTACAAGTGATATATTAAAATCATCTTTCCAGCTTGAATTTCAACGATGCATTGGGGCAACGATTTTGTGAGAAACATCTTCACCCTTAAATAAAGATTTTCTTAATTCCTTACCTGTGTGCTAATTAGATATCACCAAACAAGGCTTCACCTTCATAGGGAAGAGACTCCCTTTCTTCTTGGAGTCAGCATCAGCATTCTCTTGGTGAATCCACAATGCCCTCCTATCCGACACTGCCATGAAATTGGCCCGTGAACTCAAGAGTCCTATATCCCTTGCAGTCTCACGTAAGTATGCTGCAGTGTCCTTGATATGATACAACGTAAGGAGTATCCCATCTCTCCAGGGTATCTATATCGGATGACAAGGTATTCGACCAATTCTTGAATACTACTACTCACCCATGCACATGTATTTGTATTCTGTCCGCGGCGGGAAATGAATAAACAACCAGAATCCTTTTGGGGATTTGAAACCATTTTGTCGAGCTGGCCCAGACTTTCTCAAACAGAGATGGAGGAACGTTACATCAGCTTTCATTATATATCTATATATACATACATATAGACCCCTTTGTCAGGAACAGCAGGGTCTTCAGTGATTTTAATATGTCCATAATATCCACAATCATGTACTGAATGCTCCTTGCCAATATTGGATCTAATCAGGAAACTTATGGTCGACATAAGTATCAGTATCCGTGTCAGTATCAGTGTGTAGTAACTGGGCAAAATAACATTTTTGCGACCCAGCGGGGCCTGAGGGAAAAGAAACATAGCCATGAATATCACATCTATTCTCTACGTCTGTGTCTGGGACACAGATTTATCCAACCTTACTCTGATATTACTGAAACATTTACCCAGTCAGTTATCGGTGGTGCCAACAGGGCCACCATCATATGTCTGCATTCCTAATATAGTTTCCTCTTGGGAAAAACAGGTCAGATTTCTTTGTCTCAGATCTTCCTCTAGCCTTGTTCTTCTTTTGAGAGTTCCCTTGTGCTGCCTCAGTTGGATCTCCTTCACTTGACAGGGGGGTGCCCGAGCAGCGACCCTCCCCAGCTCTAGCCCAACTCCTACTTACGTGCCAAGTGAGATACTATGATCAGGAAGGTGCTTCTCCCAGGGCAAGGCTCACCCATTGCACTCTGGGTGTGCTGCTCCTGCGATTTCCCCAAATGTGGGACACTTGACTGCATAATTTGTGTTTCCACTGGTCTGCTTTCATATAATTCAGATCTCTTTGTCTCAGGTCTCTCTCCAGCCTAGTTTGCTGTCTGTTTCCACTTCTTTTTTTTTTGAGCCCCTCCCTTCTATACCCTTGTGCACTATCCTGACTTCTCCTCCTGTCTGCTTACTTTGTGCCTTCCAACGCACAATGCGAACTACAGGTAGTGCTGCAGTGCCCACACCCTTTTACTTGCCTTACAGAGCAGCTCTGGAGCTGTTACAGTGCCCAGCTGCTGCAAGAAATCAGCTTGAATGCTTCAGGGGCTGGGGCATAGCCAACATGAGCCCCACACCGAAGGAGGGTGGAGGTGTTTAATGCGAACTAGGGGTCATCCAAGCGCCGCAAAAGGCCGCCATGCCCTGCACGCCCCTTTTCTCTTTTCATATGCAGATGAGGGTTGAAGCCAACTTTGACCCACTGCTTGGATGACATCACCGTATGCAAATCCATCTGCTGCAGGCCTTCCCCCAGGAATGCTTGTACTAGTTGTTGCATTTGGTTTGTTGTTTGGGGGTGCTTCAGTATTAGGCAGCCTTCTGCCCTCCCATGTTCATCTGAAAATATGTGTTCTCCCTGCAGTTGTTGTCCCCAGATGAGAGTTCCCTTGTGCTGCCTCAGTTGAATCTCCTTTACTTGACAGAGATGTGCCTGAGCAGCGGCCCTCCCCAGCTCTATCCCAAATCATACTTATTTTGCATAGGAGATACCATGGTCATGAAGATTGTTCTCCCAGGGTGAGGTTCATTCATTGCATTCTGAGTATGCTAACCCCTGTGATTTCCCCAAATGTGGGAAACTCGACTGCATTATTTGTGGTAGTGGGGGACTGTGTTTGTGCTTTCCTCTGGTCAGCTCTGGTAAAAGTCAGATTTCTTTGTCTCAGATCTTCCTCTAGCCTTGTTCTTCTTTCGAGAGTTCCCTTGTGCTGCCTCAGTTGGATCTCCTTCATTTGACAGGGGGGTGCCCGAGCAGCGACCCTCCCCAGCTCTAGCCCAACTCCTACTTACCTGCCAGGTGAGATACTATGATCATGAAGGTGCTTCTCCCAGGGCAAGACTCACCCATTGCACTCTGGGTGTGCTGCCCCTGTGATTTCCCCAAATGTGGGAAACTTGGCTGCATAATTTGTGTTTCCACTGGTCGGCTTTCATATAATTCAGATTTCTTTGTCTTAGGTCTCTCTCCAGCCTAGTTTGCTGTCTGCTGGCATACTCTCTCTCTGTCTCTCCAAAGGGCCTTGTGGGGAAACTGTCTTCAGAAAAAGCATTCCCTGTGTGTGTAGTGTGTCGGTACACGTGTGTCGACATGTCTGAGGAAGAAGGCTATATTAGAGAGGAGCGGGAGCAAATGAACGTGGTGTCTCCGCCGACACCTGATTGGATGGATATGTGGAATGTTTAAAATGCTAGTGTAAACTCATTGCACAAAAGATTAGACAAGGCAGAAGCTTTGGGACAGTCAGGGTCTCAACCAATGCCTAATCCTATGTCGCAGGGACTGTCAGGGTCTCATAAGCGCCCACTATCCAGATTGTTGACACAGATACCGACACGGATTCTGACTCCAGTGTCGATTACGATGATGCAAAGTTACAGCCAAAATTGGCAAAATACATTTGATATATGATTATGGCAATAAAAGATGTTTTGCACATCACAGAGGAGCCCCCTATCCCTGACAAGAGGGTACATATGTACAAGGGAAAGAAGCCTGAGGTAACCTTTCCCCCCTCACACGAGCTGAACGAGTTATGTGAAAAAGCTTGGGAATCTCCTGCAGATTTCCAAAAGGATTCCCCTTTCCCATCAACGGATAGGTTACGATGGGAATCCTCCCCTTGGGTGGACAAAGCATTAACACGCTTATCCAAGAAGGTAGCCCTCCCGTCCCAGGATACGGCTACCCTCAAAGAGTCTGCTGACCGCAAACAGGAGATTACCCTGAAGTCCATTTATACACATTCAGGTACCTTACTCAGACCGGCAATTGCGTCGGCCTGGGTGTGTAGTGCTGTAGCGGCATGGACGGATACCCTAGATAAGGCTACTATTTTATTGCCCCTGGGGCATATAAGAGATGCTGTCCTATATATGTGTGTATGCAAACTACAGGTGGTGCTGCAGGGCTCACACCCTTTTACTTGTCTTGTAGAGCAACTCTGGAGCTGTTACTGGGTCCAGCTGCTGCAAGAAATCAGCTTGAATGCTTCAGGGGCTTGGGCATGGCCAACATGAGCCCCACACTGATGGGGGTGTATAAAGCGATCTAGGGGTCATCCAAGCGCAACCCCACAAAGGCCGCCATGCCCTGCGTGACCATTTTCTCTTTTCATATGCAGACGAGGGTTGCAGCCAACTATGCCCATTGCTTGGATGACATCACCGTATGCAAATCCGTCTGCTGCAGACCTTTCCCCAGGAATGCTTGTACTAGTTGTTGCATATGGTTTGATGTTTGAGGGTGCTTCAGTATTAGGCAGCCTTCCGCCCTCTCATGTTCATCTGAAAATATGTGGTCTCCCTGCAGTTCCCTTGTGCTTCCTCAGTTGAATCTCCTTAACTTGACGGGTGTGTGCCCGAGCAGCCGCCCTCCACAGCCCTATCCCAGCACATGCTTTTCTTGCGTATGAGATCTCTTGATCATGAAGATAGTTCTCACAGGGTGAGGTTCATCCATTACATTTTAAAGTAGGAAGGTACAAATTACATATTCAAATTACATATATGTGCTGGATTCAAATGTTTTCCCCCCTTCCTTTCTCAATTGTGCCCATCAGCAGCTATTCTAATGTTGCTGCCAATGGGTGTGACACATTCATTTCTTCTGTGGGGTACACTGGACTCCACAAGGATTCACATTGGGGTGTAGAGTAGGATCTTGATCTGAGGCACCAACAGGCTCAAAGCTTTTGACTGTTCCCAAGATGCTCAGCGCCCCCTCCTCTATAACCTCGCTTCCATGAACAGGGAGCTCAGTTTGTAGTTGGTGCCTTCAGTAGCAGGCCACTTAAGAGGGGGCTGCCTCAGGCAGCCTATTCTTAGCTATTAATTTTGACAAGAAAAGAAGAACTTTTATTTATAAGAATCTACAAGGGCTGCAGCGGCCCTCCCCAGCCCTATCCCAAATCATACTTATTTTGCATAGGAGATACCATGGTCATGAAGATTGTTCTCCCAGGGTGAGGTTCATTCATTGCATTCTGGGTATGCTGACCCCTGTGATTTCCCCAAATGTGGGAAACTCAACTGCATTATTTGTGGTAGTGGGGGACTGTGTTTGTGCTTTCTTCTGGTCAACTCCCCCCTCTTCCTGCTGTGTTCGGCCACCCCCTACCCCCTCCCCTCCCTGCCGTGTGTCCGGTCACCCTCCCCTCTCTGCTGTGTGTCCAGCCACCCCCCCCCCTCTCAGCTGTGTGTCCGGCCACCCCCCCCAGACACGCAGCGCCTGACACACACAGACATGCAACGCCTGACACGCATACGCATATGCAGCGCTGGACGCACACGCACACAGCACCTGACACACACACACACACACACAGCACCTGACACACACGCACACACACAGCACCTGACACACACACACACAGCACCTGACACTCACACGGACCTGACACACGCGCACACACTCACACGCAGCACCTGACACACGCACACACAGACGCAGCACCTGACACTCACACGGACCTGACACACACGCACACACTCACACGCGGCGCCTGACGCACATAGACACGCGGCGCCTGACGCACATAGACACGCGGCGCCTGACGCACACGCGGCGCCTGACGCACACGCGGCGCCTGACGCACACGCGGCGCCTGACAGACACGCGGCGCCTGACACACACGCACAGGCAGCGCCTGGCACACACGCACAGGCAGCGCCTGACACACACGCAGCGCCTGACACACACAGACACGCAGCGCCTGACACACACAGACACGCAGCGCCTAACGCACAGGCAGCGCCTGACACACGCAGCGCCTGACACACGCAGCGCCTGACACACGCAGCGCCTGACACACGCAGCGCCTGACACACACACGCACCTGACACTCACATGCTCCTGACACACGAAGCATGATGGCCTAACAGGAGGCTTTAAAATTTTCTTTCTAGTGACCTTCGTTTGGGAGAAAAATGCAAAGGTACAAGACAGCTTTTCCTTGCCAATATCTCTCTTTTGCAAAGAGCTGCGCATTGGAAAATTCAGGGCTATGTCGTGTAGATGATGGCCTAACAGGAGGCTTTAAAATTATCTTTCTAGTGTCCTTCGTTTGGGAGAAAAATGCAAAGGTACAAGACAGCTTTTCCTTGCCAATATCTCTCTTTTGCAAAGAGCTGCGCATTGGAAAATTCAGGGCTATGTCGTGTAGATGATGGCCTAACAGGAGGCTTTAAAATTATCTTTCTAGTGTCCTTCGTTTGGGAGAAAAATGCAAAGGTACAAGACAGCTTTTCCTTGCCAATATCTCTCTTTTGCAAAGAGCTGCGCATTGGAAAATTCAGGGCTATGTCGTGTAGATGATGGCCTAACAGGAGGCTTTAAAATTTTCTTTCTAGTGTCCTTCGTTTGGGAGAAAAATGCAAAGGTACAAGACAGCTTTTCCTTGCCAATATCTCTCTTTTGCAAAGAGCTGCGCATTGGAAAATTCAGGGCTATGTCGTGTAGATGATGGCCTATCAGGAGGCTTTAACATTTTCTTTCTAGTGTCCTTCGTTTGGGAGAAAAATGCAAAGGTACAAGACAGCTTTTCCTTGCCAATATCTCTCTTTTGCAAAGAGCTGCGCATTGGAAAATTCAGGGCTATGTCGTGTAGATGATGGCCTAACAGGAGGCTTTAAAATTTTCTTTCTAGTGTCCTTCGTTTGGGAGAAAAATGCAAAGGTACAAGACAACTTTTCCTTGCCAATATCTCTCTTTTGCAAAGAGCTGCGCATTGGAAAATTCAGGGCTATGTCGTGTAGATGATGGCCTAACAGGAGGCTTTAAAATTTTCTTTCTAGTGACCTTCGTTTGGGAGAAAAATGCAAAGGTACAAGACAGCTTTTCCTTGCCAATATCTCTCTTTTGCAAAGAGCTGCGCATTGGAAAATTCAGGGCTATGTCGTGTAGATGATGGCCTAACAGGAGGCTTTAAAATTATCTTTCTAGTATCCTTCGTTTGGGAGAAAAATGCAAAGGTACAAGACAGCTTTTCCTTGCCAATATCTCTCTTTTGCAAAGAGCTGCGCATTGGAAAATTCAGGGCTATGTCGTGTAGATGATGGCCTAACAGGAGGCTTTAAAATTATCTTTCTAGTGTCCTTCGTTTGGGAGAAAAATGCAAAGGTACAAGACAGCTTTTCCTTGCCAATATCTCTCTTTTGCAAAGAGCTGCGCATTGGAAAATTCAGGGCTATGTCGTGTAGATGATGGCCTAACAGGAGGCTTTAAAATTTTCTTTCTAGTGTCCTTCGTTTGGGAGAAAAATGCAAAGGTACAAGACAGCTTTTCCTTGCCAATATCTCTCTTTTGCAAAGAGCTGGGCATTGGAAAATTCAGGGCTATACCGTGTAGATGAAGCACTAACAGGAGGCTTTAAAATTTTCTTTCTAGTGTCCTTCGTTTGGGAGAAAAATGCAAAGGTACAAGACAGCTTTTCCTTGCCAATATCTCTCTTTTGCAAAGAGCTGCGCATTGGAAAATTCAGGGCTATGCCGTGTAGATGATGGCCTAACAGGAGGCTTAAAAATTTTCTTTCTAGTGTCCTTCGTTTGGGAGAAAAATGCAAAGGTACAAGACAGCTTTTCCTTGCCAATATCTCTCTTTTGCAAAGAGCTGCGCATTGGAAAATTCAGGGCTATGTCGTGTAGATGATGGCCTAACAGGAGGCTTTAAAATTTTCTTTCTAGTGACCTTCGTTTGGGAGAAAAATGCAAAGGTACAAGACAGCTTTTCCTTGCCAATATCTCTCTTTTGCAAAGAGCTGCGCATTGGAAAATTCAGGGCTATGTCGTGTAGATGATGGCCTAACAGGAGGCTTTAAAATTTTCTTTCTAGTGTCCTTCGTTTGGGAGAAAAATGCAAAGGTACAAGACAGCTTTTCCTTGCCAATATCTTTCTTTTGCAAAGAGCTGCGCATTGGAAAATTCAGGCCTATGTCGTGTAGATGATGGCCTAACAGTAGGCTTTAAAATTATCTTTCTAGTGTCCTTCGTTTGGGAGAAAAATGCAAAGGTACAAGACAGCTTTTCCTTGCCAATATCTCTCTTTTGCAAAGAGCTGCGCATTGGAAAATTCAGGGCTATACCGTGTAGATGAAGCACTATCAGGAGGCTTTAAAATTTTCATTCTAGTGTCCTTCGTTTGGGAGAAAAATGCAAAGGTACAAGACAGCTTTTCCTTGCCAATATCTCTCCTTTGCAAAGAGCTGCGCATTGGAAAATTCAGGGCTATGCCGTGTAGATGATGGCCTAACAGGAAGCTTTAAAATTTTCTTTCTAGTGTCCTTCGTTTGGGAGAAAAATGCAAAGGTACAAGACAGCTTTTCCTTGCCAATATCTCTCTTTTGCAAAGAGCTGTGCATTGGAAAATTCAGGGCTATGTCGTGTAGATGATGGCCTAACAGGAGGCTTTAAAATTATCTTTCTAGTGTCCTTCGTTTGGGAGAAAAATGCAAAGGTACAAGACAGCTTTTCCTTGCCAATATCTCTCTTTTGCAAAGAGCTACGCATTGGAAAATTCAGGGCTATGTCTTGTAGATGATGGCCTAACAGTAGGCTTTAAAATTTTCTTTCTAGTGTCCTTCGTTTGGGAGAAAAATGCAAAGGTACAAGACAGCTTTTCCTTGCCAATATCTCTCTTTTGCAAAGAGCTACGCATTGGAAAATTCAGGGCTATGTCTTGTAGATGATGGCCTAACAGTAGGCTTTAAAATTTTCTTTCTAGTGTCCTTCTTTTGGGAGAAAAATGCAAAGGTACAAGACAGCTTTTCCTTGCCAATATCTCTCTTTTGCAAAGAGCTGCGCATTGGAAAATTCAGGGCTATGTCGTGTAGATGATGGCCTAACAGGAGGCTTTAAAATTATCTTTCTAGTGTCCTTCGTTTGGGAGAAAAATGCAAAGGTACAAGACAGCTTTTCCTTGCCAATATCTCTCTTTTGCAAAGAGCTACGCATTGGAAAATTCAGGGCTATGTCGTGTAGATGATGGCCTAACAGGAGGCTTTAACATTTTCTTTCTAGTGTCCTTCGTTTGGGAGAAAAATGCAATGGTACAAGACAGCTTTTCCTTGCCAATATCTCTCTTTTGCAAAGAGCTGCGCATTGGAAAATTCAGGGCTATGTCGTGTAGATGATGGAATAACAGGAGGCTTTAAAATTTTCTTTCTAGTGTCCTTCGTATGGGAGAAAAATGCAAAGGTACAAGACAGCTTTTCCTTGCCAATATCTCTCTTTTGCAAAGAGCTGCGCATTGGAAAATTCAGGGCTATGCCGTGTAGATGATGGCCTAACAGGAGGCTTTAAAATTTTCTTTCTAGTGTCCTTCGTTTGGGAGAAAAATGCAAAGGTACAAGACAGCTTTTCCTTGCCAATATCTCTCTTTTGCAAAGAGCTGCGCATTGGAAAATTCAGGGCTATGTCGTGTAGATGATGGCCTAACAGGAGGCTTTAAAATTATCTTTCTCTATCGTCCTAAGTGGATGCTGGGGTTCCTGAAAGGACCATGGGGAATAGCGGCTCCGCAGGAGACAGGGCACAAAAGTAAAGCTTTTACAGGTCAGGTGGTGTGTACTGGCTCCTCCCCCTATGACCCTCCTCCAGACTCCAGTTAGATTTTTGTGCCCGGCCGAGAAGGGTGCAATTCTAGGTGGCTCTCATAAAGAGCTGCTTAGAGAGTTTAGCTTAGGTTTTTTATTTTACAGTGATTCCTGCTGGCAACAGGATCACTGCAACGAGGGACAGAGGGGAGAAGAAGTGAACTCACCTGCGTGCAGGATGGATTGGCTTCTTGGCTACTGGACATGAAGCTCCAGAGGGACGATCACAGGTACAGCCTGGATGGTCACCGGAGCCACGCCGCCGGCCCCCTCACAGATGCTGAAGCAAGAAGAGGTCCAGAATCGGCGGCTGAAGACTCCTGCAGTCTTCTTAAGGTAGCGCACAGCACTGCAGCTGTGCGCCATTTTCCTCTCAGCACACTTCACACGGCAGTCACTGAGGGTGCAGGGCGCTGGGGGGGGGCGCCCTGGGAGGCAAATGAAAACCTTCAAAAAGGCTAAAAATACCTCACATATAGCCCCAGAGGCTATATGGAGATATTTACCCCTGCCTAAATGTACTAAATAGCGGGAGACGAGCCCGCCGAAAAAGGGGCGGGGCCTATCTCCTCAGCACATGGCGCCATTTTCTGTCACAGCTCCGCTGGTCAGGAAGGCTCCCAGGTCTCTCCCCTGCACTGCACTACAGAAACAGGGTATAACAGAGAGGGGGGGCAAAATAAATGGCAATATATTAATATAAAAGCAGCTATAAGGGAGCACTTAATCATAAGGCTATCCCTGTCATATATAGCGCTTTTTGGTGTGTGCTGGCAGACTCTCCCTCTGTCTCCCCAAAGGGCTAGTGGGTCCTGTCTTCGTATAGAGCATTCCCTGTGTGTCTGCTGTGTGTCGGTACGTGTGTGTCGACATGTATGAGGACGTTATTGGTGTGGAGGCGGAGCAATTGCCAAATATGAGGATGTCACCTCCTAGGGGGTCGACACCAGAATGGATGCCTTTATTTGTGGAATTACGGGATAGCGTCAACTCGCTTAAGCAGTCGTTTGCCGACATGAGGCGGCCGGACACTCAATTAGTGCCTGTCCAGGCGCCTCAAACACCGTCAGGGGCTGTAAAACGCCCCTTGCCTCAGTCGGTCGACACAGACCCAGACACAGGCACTGATTCCGGTGGTGAAGGTGACGAATCAACCGTATTTTCCAGTAGGGCCACACGTTATATGATTTTGGCAATAAAGGAGATGTTACATTTAGCTGATACTACAGGTACCACTAAACAGGGTATTATGTGGGGTGTGAAAAAACTACCAGTAGTTTTTACCGAATCAGAAGAATTAAATGACGTGTGTGATGAAGCGTGGGGTGCCCCGATAAAAAACTGCTAATTTCAAAGAAGTTATTGGCTTTATACCCTTTCCCGCCAGAGGTTAGGGAGCGCTGGGAAACACCTCCTAGGGTGGACAAAGCGCTAACACGCTTATCAAAACAAGTGGCGTTACCCTCTCCTGAGACGGCCGCACTTAAAGATCCATCAGATAGGAGGATGGAAAATATCCAAAAAGGTATATACACACATGCAGGTGTTATACTACGACCAGCTATTGCGACTGCCTGGATGTGCAGTGCTGGGGTAGTTTGGTCAGAGTCCCTGATCGAAAATATTGATACCCTGGACAGGGACAATATTTTACTGTCGTTAGAACAAATAAAGGATGCATTTCTTTATATGCGTGATGCACAGAGAGATATCTGCACACTGGCATCACGGGTAAGTGTGCTATGTCCATTTCGGCCAGAAGAGCTTTATGGACACGACAGTGGACAGGCGATGCGTAGAGGAGTTATTTGGGGTCGGTCTATCGGATTTGGTGGCCACGGCTACGGCCGGGATATCCACCTTTCTACCTCAAGTCACTCCCCAACAGAAAAAGGCACCGACCTTTCAACCGCAGCCCTTTCGTTCCTTTAAAAATAAGAGAGCAAAGGGCTATTCATATCTGCCACGAGGCAGAGGACGAGGGAAGAGACAGCAACAGGCAGCTCCTTCCCAGGAACAGAAGCCCTCCCCGGCTTCTACAAAAGCCTCAGCATGACGCTGGGGCTTCGCAAGCGGACTCGGGGGCGGTAGGCGGTCGTCTCAAGAATTACAGCGCGCAGTGGGCTCACTCGCAGGTAAATCCCTGGATCCTGCAGATAATATCTCAGGGGTACAGGTTGAAATTAGAGACAGAGCCACCTCGCCGTTTCCTGAAGTCTGCTTTACCAACGTCCCCCTCAGAAAGGGAGACGGTTTTGGAAGCCATTCACAAGCTGTATTCTCAGCAGGTGATAGTCAAGGTACCTCTTCTACAACAAGGGAAGGGGTATTATTCCACTCTTTTTGTGGTACCGAAGCCGGATGGCTCGGTAAGGCCTATTCTAAATCTGAAGTCCTTGAACCTGTACATAAAGAAGTTCAAGTTCAAGATGGAGTCACTCAGAGCAGTGATAGCGAACCTGGAAGAAGGGGACTTTATGGTATCCTTGGACATCAAGGATGCGTATCTCCACGTTCCAATTACCCCTCACACCAGGGGTACCTCAGGTTCGTTGTACAAAACTGTCACTATCAGTTTCAGACGCTGCCGTTTGGTTTGTCCACGGCACCTCGGGTCTTTACAAAGGTAATGGCCGAGATAATATTTCTTCTTCGAAGAAAAGGCGTATTAATTATCCCATACTTGGACGATCTCCTAATAAGGGCAAGGTCCAGAGAACAGCTAGAGATGGGTTTAGCACTATCTCAAGAGGTGCTAAAGCAGCACGGATGGATTCTGAATATTCCAAAATCCCAATTAATGCCGACAACTCGTCTGCTGTTCCTGGGGATGATTCTGGACACAGTTCAGAAAAAGGTTTTTCTTCCCGAAGAAAAAGCCAAGGAGTTATCTGACCTGGTCAGGAACCTCCTAAAACCAGGAAAGGTGTCTGTACATCAATGCACAAGAGTCCTGGGAAAAAATGGTAGCTTCTTACGAAGCAATCCCTTTCGGCAGATTCCATGCAAAGGGATCTGTTGGACAAATGGTCAGGGTCGCATCTTCAGATGCACCTGCGGATAACCCTGTCGCCGAGGACAAGGGTATCCCTTCTGTGGTGGTTGCAGGAGGCTCATCTATTGGAGGGCCGCAGATTCGGCATGCAGGATTGGATCCTGGTGACCACGGATGCCAGCCTGAGAGGCTGGGGAGCAGTCACACAGGGAAGAAATTTCCAGGGAGTGTGGTCGAGCCTGAAAAAGTCTCTTCACATAAGCATTCTGGAACTAAGAGCAATCTACAATGCTCTAAGCCAGGCGGAACCTCTGCTTCAAGGAAGACCGGTGTTGATCCAGTCGGACAACATCACGGCAGTCGCCCATGTAAACAGACAGGGCGGCACAAGAAGCAGGAGGGCAATGGCAGAAGCTGCCAGGATCCTTCGCTGGGCGGAGAATCACGTGATAGCACTGTCAGCAGTATTCATCCCGGGCGTGGACAACTGGGAAGCAGACTTCCTCAGCAGACACGACCTTCACCCGGGAGAGTGGGGACTTCATCCAGAAGTTTTCCACATGCTATTAAACCGTTGGGTAAAACCAATGGTGGACATGATGGCGTCTCGCCTCAACAAAACACTGGACAGGTATTGCGCCAGGTCAAGAGATCCGCAGGCAATAGCTGTGGACGCGCTGGTAACACCTTGGGTGTACCAGTCGGTATATGTGTTTCCTCCTCTGCCTCTCATACCAAAGGTATTGAGGATTATACGGCAAAGAGGAGTAAGACTAGTGGCTCCGGATTGGCCAAGAAGGACTTGGTACCCGGAACTTCAAGAGATGGTCACGGACGATCCGTGGCCTCTAGTTCTGAGAAGGGACCTGCTTCAGCAGGGTCCTTGTCTTTTTCAAGACTTACCGCGGCTGCGTTTTGACGGCATGGCGTTTGAATGCCAGATCCTAAAAGGAAAAGGCATTCCAGAAGAAGTCATTCCTACCTTGATAAAGGCAAGGAAGGAAGTCACCGCGAAGCATTATCGCCGTATTTGGCGAAAATATGTTGCGTGGTGCGAGCAGCGGAGTGCTCCGATGGAGGAATTTCAACTGGGTCGTTTTCCTACATTTCCTGCAATCAGGATTGTCTATGGGTCTCAAATTGGGATCTATTAAGGTTCAAATTTCGGCCCTATCAATATTCTTCCAAAAAGAATTGGCCTCAGTCCCTGAGGTCCAGATTTTTATCAAAGGAGTACTGCATATACAGCCTCCTGTGGTGCCTAAGGTGGCACCGTGGGATCTAAATGTAGTTTTAGATTTCCTCAAATCCAATTGGTTTGAACCACTAAAGAATGTGGATTTGAAATATCTCACATGGAAAGTGACTATGTTACTGGCCCTGGCTTCGGCCGGGAGAGTATCTGAACTGGCGGCTTTGTTTTATAAAAGCCCATATTTAATTTTCCATTCGACATAGGGCAGAGCTGCGGACGCGTCCGCATTTTCTCCCTAAGGTGGTATCAGCGTTTCACCTGAACCAGCCTATTGTAGTGCCTGCGGCTACAGACGACTTGAAGGACTCCAAGTTGTTGGACGTTGTCAGAGCCTTAAAAATATACATTTAAAGGACGGCTGGAGTCAGAAAATCTGACTCGCTGTTTATACTGTATGCACCCAACAAGTTGGGTGCACCTGCTTCTAAGCAGTCGATTGCTCGTTGGATTTGTAACAAAATTCAACTTGTACATTCTGTGGCAGGCCTGCCACAGCCTAAATCTGTTAAGGCCCATTCCGCAAGGAAGGTGGGCTCATCTTGGGCGGCTGCCCGAGGGGTCTCGGCATTACAACTCTGCCGAGCAGCTACGTGGTCAGGGGAGAACACGTTTGTAAATTTTTACAAATTTGATACCCTGGCAAAGGAGGACCTGGAGTTCTCTCATTCGGTGCTGCAGAGTCATCCGCACTCTCCCGCCCGTTTGGGAGCTTTGGTATAATCCCCATGGTCCTTTCAGGAACCCCAGCATCCACTTAGGACGATAGAGAAAATAAGAATTTACTTACCGATAATTCTATTTCTCGGAGTCCGTAGTGGATGCTGGGCGCCCATCCCAAGTGCGGATTATCTGCAATACTTGTACATAGTTATTGTTAACTAATTCGGGTTATTGTTTAGGAAGCCATCTTTCAGAGGCTCCTCTGTTATCATACTGTTAACTGGGTTTAGATCACAAGTTGTACGGTGTGATTGGTGTGGCTGGTATGAGTCTTACCCGGGATTCAAAATCCTCCCTTATTGTGTACGCTCGTCCGGGCACAGTACCTAACTGGAGTCTGGAGGAGGGTCATAGGGGGAGGAGCCAGTACACACCACCTGACCTGTAAAAGCTTTACTTTTGTGCCCTGTCTCCTGCGGAGCCGCTATTCCCCATGGTCCTTTCAGGAACCCCAGCATCCACTACGGACTCCGAGAAATAGAATTATCGGTAAGTAAATTCTTATTTTCTAGTGTCCTTCGTTTGGGAGAAAAATGCAAAGGTACAAGACAGCTTTTCCTTGCCAATATCTCTCTTTTGCAAAGAGCTGCGCATTGGAAAATTCAGGGCTATGTCGTGTAGATGATGGCCTAACAGGAGGCTTTAAAATTATCTTTCTAGTGTCCTTCGTTTGGGAGAAAAATGCAAAGGTACAAGACAGCTTTTCCTTGCCAATATCTCTCTTTTGCAAAGAGCTGCGCATTGGAAAATTCAGGGCTATGCCGTGTAGATGAAGCACTAACAGGAGGCTTTAAAATTATCTTTCTAGTATCCTTCGTTTGGGAGAAAAATGCAAAGGTACAAGACAGCTTTTCCTTGCCAATATCTCTCTATTGCAAAGAGCTACGCATTGGAAAATTCAGGGCTATGCCGTGTAGAGGAAGCACTAACAGGAGGCTTTAAAATTATCTTTCTAGTGTCCTTCGTTTGGGAGAAAAATGCAAAGGTACAAGACAGCTTTTCCTTGCCAATATCTCTCTATTGCAAAGAGCTACGCATTGGAAAATTCAGGGCTATGCCGTGTAGATGAAGCACTAACAGGAGGCTTTAAAATTATCTTTCTAGTGTCCTTCGTTTGGGAGAAAAATGCAAAGGTACAAGACAGCTTTTCCTTGCCAATATCTCTCTTTTGCAAAGAGCTGCGCATTGGAAAATTCAGGGCTATGTCGTGTAGATGACGGCCTAACAGGAGGCTTTAAAATTATCTTTCTAGTGCCCTTCGTTTGGGAGAAAAATGCAAAGGTACAAGACAGCTTTTCCTTGCCAATATCTCTCTTTTGCAAAGAGCTACGCATTGGAAAATTCAGGGCTATGTCGTGTAGATGATGGCCTAACAGGAGGCTTTAAAATTATCTTTCTAGTGCCCTTCGTTTGGGAGAAAAATGCAAAGGTAAAGACAGCTTTTCCTTGCCAATATCTCTCTTTTGCAAAGAGCTGCGCATTGGAAAATTCAGGGCTATGCCGTGTAGATGATGGCCTAACAGGAGGCTTTAAAATTTTCTTTCTAGTGTCCTACGTTTGGGAGAAAAATGCAAAGGTACAAGACAGCTTTTCCTTGCCAATATCTCTCTTTTGCAAAGAGCTGCGCATTGGAAAATTCAGGGCTATGTCGTGTAGATGATGGCCTAATAGGAGGCTTTAAAATTATCTTTCTAGTGTCCTTCGTTTGGGAGAAAAATGCAAAGGTACAAGACAGCTTTTCCTTGCCAATATCTCTCTTTTGCAAAGAGCTACGCATTGGAAAATTCAGGGCTATGTCTTGTAGATGATGGCCTAACAGTAGGCTTTCAAATTTTCTTTCTAGTGTCCTTCGTTTGGGAGAAAAATGCAAGGTACAAGACAGCTTTTCCTTGCCAATATCTCTCTTTTGCAAAGAGCTACGCATTGGAAAATTCAGGGCTATGTCTAGTAGATGATGGCCTAACAGTAGGCTTTAAAATTTTCTTTCTAGTGTCCTTCGTTTGGGAGAAAAATGCAAAGGTACAAGACAGCTTTTCCTTGCCAATATCTCTCTTTTGCAAAGAGCTACGCATTGGAAAATTCAGGGCTATGTCGTATAGATGATGGCCTAACAGGAGGCTTTAAAATTTTCTTTCTAGTGTCCTTCGTTTGGGAGAAAAATGCAAAGGTACAAGACAGCTTTTCCTTGCCAATATCTCTCTTTTGCAAAGAGCTACGCATTAGAAAATTCAGGGCTATGCCGTGTAGCTGAAGCACTAACAGGAGGCTTTAAAATTTTCATTCTAGTGTCCTTCGTTTGGGAGAAAAATGCAAAGGTACAAGACAGCTTTTCCTTGCCAATATCTCTCTTTTGCAAAGAGCTGCGCATTGGAAAATTCAGGGCTATACCGTGTAGATGAAGCACTAACAGGAGGCTTTAAAATTTTCTTTCTAGTGTCCTTCGTTTGGGAGAAAAATGCAATGGTACAAGACAGCTTTTCCTTGCCAATATCTCTCTTTTGCAAAGAGCTACGCATTGGAAAATTCAGGGCTATGTCGTGTAGATGATGGCCTAACAGGAGGCTTTAACATTTTCTTTCTAGTGTCCTTCGTTTGGGAGAAAAATGCAAAGGTACAAGACAGCTTTTCCTTGCCAATATCCCTCTTTTGCAAAGAGCTGCGCATTGGAAAATTCAGGGCTATGTCGTGTAGATGATGGCCTAACAGGAGGCTTTAAAATTTTCTTTCTAGTGACCTTCGTTTGGGAGAAAAATGCAAAGGTACAAGACAGCTTTTCCTTGCCAATATCTCTCTTTTGCAAAGAGCTGCGCATTGGAAAATTCAGGGCTATGTCGTGTAGATGATGGCCTAACAGGAGGCTTTAAAATTTTCTTTCTAGTGACCTTCGTTTGGGAGAAAAATGCAAAGGTATAAGACAGCTTTTCCTTGCCAATATCTCTCTTTTGCAAAGAGCTGCGCATTGGAAAATTCAGGGCTATGTCGTGTAGATGATGGCCTAACAGGAGGCTTTAAAATTTTCTTTCTAGTGTCCTTCGTTTGGGAGAAAAATGCAATGGTACAAGACAGCTTTTCCTTGCCAATATCTCTCTTTTGCAAAGAGCTGCGCATTGGAAAATTCAGGGCTATGTCGTGTAGATGATGGCCTAACAGGAGGCTTTAAAATTTTCTTTCTAGTGTCCTTCGTTTGGGAGAAAAATGCAAAGGTACAAGACAGCTTTTCCTTGCCAATATCTCTCTTTTGCAAAGAGCTGCGCATTGGAAAATTCAGGGCTATGTCGTGTAGATGATGGCCTAACAGGAGGCTTTAAAATTTTAATTCTAGTGTCCTTCGTTTGGGAGAAAAATGCAAAGGTACAAGACAGCTTTTCCTTGCCAATATCTCTCTATTGCAAAGAGCTACGCATTGGAAAATTCAGGGCTATGCCGTTTAGATGAAGCACTAACAGGAGGCTTTAAAATTTTAATTCTAGTGTCCTTCGTTTGGGAGAAAAATGCAAAGGTACAAGACAGCTTTTCCTTGCCAATATCTCTCTTTTGCAAAGAGCTACGCATTGGAAAATTCAGGGCTATGTCGTGTAGATGATGGCCTAACAGGAGGCTTTAAAATTATCTTTCTAGTGTCCTTCGTTTGGGAGAAAAATGCAAAGGTAAAGACAGCTTTTCCTTGCCAATATCTCTCTTTTGCAAAGAGCTGCGCATTGGAAAATTCAGGGCTATGCCGTGTAGATGATGGCCTAACAGGAGGCTTTCAAATTTTCTTTCTAGTGTCCTTCGTTTGGGAGAAAAATGCAAAGGTACAAGACAGCTTTTCCTTGCCAATATCTCTCTTTTGCAAAGAGCTACGCATTGGAAAATTCAGGGCTATGTCATATAGATGATGGCCTAACAGGAGGCTTTAAAATTTTCTTTCTAGTGTCCTTCGTTTGGGAGAAAAATGCAAAGGTACAAGACAGCTTTTCCTTGCCAATATCTCTCTTTTGCAAAGAGCTGCGCATTGGAAAATTCAGGGCTATGTCGTGTAGATGATGGCCTAACAGGAGGCTTTAAAATTATCTTTCTAGTGTCCTTCGTTTGGGAGAAAAATGCAAAGGTACAAGACAGCTTTTCCTTGCCAATATCTCTCTTTTGCAAAGAGCTACGCATTGGAAAATTCAGGGCTATGCCGTGTAGATGAAGCACTAACAGGAGGCTTTAAAATTATCTTTCTAGTATCCTTCGTTTGGGAGAAAAATGCAAAGGTACAAGACAGCTTTTCCTTGCCAATATCTCTCTATTGCAAAGAGCTACGCATTGGAAAATTCAGGGCTATGCCGTGTAGAGGAAGCACTAACAGGAGGCTTTAAAATTATCTTTCTAGTGTCCTTCGTTTGGGAGAAAAATGCAAAGGTACAAGACAGCTTTTCCTTGCCAATATCTCTCTATTGCAAAGAGCTACGCATTGGAAAATTCAGGGCTATGCCGTGTAGATGAAGCACTAACAGGAGGCTTTAAAATTATCTTTCTAGTGTCCTTCGTTTGGGAGAAAAATGCAAAGGTACAAGACAGCTTTTCCTTGCCAATATCTCTCTTTTGCAAAGAGCTACGCATTGGAAAATTCAGGGCTATGTCGTGTAGAGGAAGCACTAACAGGAGGCTTTAAAATTATCTTTCTAGTGTCCTTCGTTTGGGAGAAAAATGCAAAGGTACAAGACAGCTTTTCCTTGCCAATATCTCTCTATTGCAAAGAGCTACGCATTGGAAAATTCAGGGCTATGTCGTGTAGATGACGGCCTAACAGGAGGCTTTAAAATTATCTTTCTAGTGCCCTTCGTTTGGGAGAAAAATGCAAAGGTACAAGACAGCTTTTCCTTGCCAATATCTCTCTTTTGCAAAGAGCTACGCATTGGAAAATTCAGGGCTATGTCGTGTAGATGATGGCCTAACAGGAGGCTTTAAAATTATCTTTCTAGTGCCCTTCGTTTGGGAGAAAAATGCAAAGGTAAAGACAGCTTTTCCTTGCCAATATCTCTCTTTTGCAAAGAGCTGCGCATTGGAAAATTCAGGGCTATGCCGTGTAGATGATGGCCTAACAGGAGGCTTTAAAATTTTCTTTCTAGTGTCCTACGTTTGGGAGAAAAATGCAAAGGTACAAGACAGCTTTTCCTTGCCAATATCTCTCTTTTGCAAAGAGCTGCGCATTGGAAAATTCAGGGCTATGTCGTGTAGATGATGGCCTAACAGGAGGCTTTAAAATTATCTTTCTAGTGTCCTTCGTTTGGGAGAAAAATGCAAAGGTACAAGACAGCTTTTCCTTGCCAATATCTCTCTTTTGCAAAGAGCTACGCATTGGAAAATTCAGGGCTATGTCTTGTAGATGATGGCCTAACAGTAGGCTTTCAAATTTTCTTTCTAGTGTCCTTCGTTTGGGAGAAAAATGCAAGGTACAAGACAGCTTTTCCTTGCCAATATCTCTCTTTTGCAAAGAGCTACGCATTGGAAAATTCAGGGCTATGTCTAGTAGATGATGGCCTAACAGTAGGCTTTAAAATTTTCTTTCTAGTGTCCTTCGTTTGGGAGAAAAATGCAAAGGTACAAGACAGCTTTTCCTTGCCAATATCTCTCTTTTGCAAAGAGCTACGCATTGGAAAATTCAGGGCTATGTCGTATAGATGATGGCCTAACAGGAGGCTTTAAAATTTTCTTTCTAGTGTCCTTCGTTTGGGAGAAAAATGCAAAGGTACAAGACAGCTTTTCCTTGCCAATATCTCTCTTTTGCAAAGAGCTACGCATTAGAAAATTCAGGGCTATGCCGTGTAGCTGAAGCACTAACAGGAGGCTTTAAAATTTTCATTCTAGTGTCCTTCGTTTGGGAGAAAAATGCAAAGGTACAAGACAGCTTTTCCTTGCCAATATCTCTCTTTTGCAAAGAGCTGCGCATTGGAAAATTCAGGGCTATACCGTGTAGATGAAGCACTAACAGGAGGCTTTAAAATTTTCTTTCTAGTGTCCTTCGTTTGGGAGAAAAATGCAATGGTACAAGACAGCTTTTCCTTGCCAATATCTCTCTTTTGCAAAGAGCTACGCATTGGAAAATTCAGGGCTATGTCGTGTAGATGATGGCCTAACAGGAGGCTTTAACATTTTCTTTCTAGTGTCCTTCGTTTGGGAGAAAAATGCAAAGGTACAAGACAGCTTTTCCTTGCCAATATCCCTCTTTTGCAAAGAGCTGCGCATTGGAAAATTCAGGGCTATGTCGTGTAGATGATGGCCTAACAGGAGGCTTTAAAATTTTCTTTCTAGTGACCTTCGTTTGGGAGAAAAATGCAAAGGTACAAGACAGCTTTTCCTTGCCAATATCTCTCTTTTGCAAAGAGCTGCGCATTGGAAAATTCAGGGCTATGTCGTGTAGATGATGGCCTAACAGGAGGCTTTAAAATTTTCTTTCTAGTGACCTTCGTTTGGGAGAAAAATGCAAAGGTATAAGACAGCTTTTCCTTGCCAATATCTCTCTTTTGCAAAGAGCTGCGCATTGGAAAATTCAGGGCTATGTCGTGTAGATGATGGCCTAACAGGAGGCTTTAAAATTTTCTTTCTAGTGTCCTTCGTTTGGGAGAAAAATGCAATGGTACAAGACAGCTTTTCCTTGACAATATCTCTCTTTTGCAAAGAGCTGCGCATTGGAAAATTCAGGGCTATGTCGTGTAGATGATGGCCTAACAGGAGGCTTTAAAATTTTCTTTCTAGTGTCCTTCGTTTGGGAGAAAAATGCAAAGGTACAAGACAGCTTTTCCTTGCCAATATCTCTCTTTTGCAAAGAGCTGCGCATTGGAAAATTCAGGGCTATGTCGTGTAGATGATGGCCTAACAGGAGGCTTTAAAATTTTAATTCTAGTGTCCTTCGTTTGGGAGAAAAATGCAAAGGTACAAGACAGCTTTTCCTTGCCAATATCTCTCTATTGCAAAGAGCTACGCATTGGAAAATTCAGGGCTATGCCGTTTAGATGAAGCACTAACAGGAGGCTTTAAAATTTTAATTCTAGTGTCCTTCGTTTGGGAGAAAAATGCAAAGGTACAAGACAGCTTTTCCTTGCCAATATCTCTCTTTTGCAAAGAGCTACGCATTGGAAAATTCAGGGCTATGTCGTGTAGATGATGGCCTAACAGGAGGCTTTAAAATTATCTTTCTAGTGTCCTTCGTTTGGGAGAAAAATGCAAAGGTAAAGACAGCTTTTCCTTGCCAATATCTCTCTTTTGCAAAGAGCTGCGCATTGGAAAATTCAGGGCTATGCTGTGTAGATGATGGCCTAACAGGAGGCTTTCAAATTTTCTTTCTAGTGTCCTTCGTTTGGGAGAAAAATGCAAAGGTACAAGACAGCTTTTCCTTGCCAATATCTCTCTTTTGCAAAGAGCTACGCATTGGAAAATTCAGGGCTATGTCATATAGATGATGGCCTAACAGGAGGCTTTAAAATTTTCTTTCTAGTGTCCTTCGTTTGGGAGAAAAATGCAAAGGTACAAGACAGCTTTTCCTTGCCAATATCTCTCTTTTGCAAAGAGCTACGCATTAGAAAATTCAGGGCTATGCCGTGTAGCTGAAGCACTAACAGGAGGCTTTAAAAAATTCTTTCTAGTGACCTTCGTTTGGGAGAAAAATGCAAAGGTAAAGACAGCTTTTCCTTGCCAATATCTCTCTTTTGCAAAGAGCTGCGCATTGGAAAATTCAGGGCTATGCCGTGTAGATGATGGCCTAACAGGAGGCTTTAAAATTTTCTTTCTAGTGTCCTTCGTTTGGGAGAAAAATGCAAAGGTACAAGACAGCTTTTCCTTGCCAATATCTCTCTTTTGCAAAGAGCTACGCATTGGAAAATTCAGGGCTATGTCGTATAGATGATGGCCTAACAGGAGGCTTTAAAATTTTCTTTCTAGTGTCCTTCGTTTGGGAGAAAAATGCAAAGGTACAAGACAGCTTTTCCTTGCCAATATCTCTCTTTTGCAAAGAGCTACGCATTAGAAAATTCAGGGCTATGCCGTGTAGCTGAAGCACTAACAGGAGGCTTTAAAATTTTCATTCTAGTGTCCTTCGTTTGGGAGAAAAATGCAAAGGTACAAGACAGCTTTTCCTTGCCAATATCTCTCTTTTGCAAAGAGCTGCGCATTGGAAAATTCAGGGCTATACCGTGTAGATGAAGCACTAACAGGAGGCTTTAAAATTTTCTTTCTAGTGTCCTTCGTTTGGGAGAAAAATGCAATGGTACAAGACAGCTTTTCCTTGCCAATATCTCTCTTTTGCAAAGAGCTACGCATTGGAAAATTCAGGGCTATGTCGTGTAGATGATGGCCTAACAGGAGGCTTTAACATTTTCTTTCTAGTGTCCTTCGTTTGGGAGAAAAATGCAAAGGTACAAGACAGCTTTTCCTTGCCAATATCTCTCTTTTGCAAAGAGCTGCGCATTGGAAAATTCAGGGCTATGTCGTGTAGATGATGGCCTAACAGGAGGCTTTAAAATTTTCTTTCTAGTGACCTTCGTTTGGGAGAAAAATGCAAAGGTACAAGACAGCTTTTCCTTGCCAATGTCTCTCTTTTGCAAAGAGCTGCGCATTGGAAAATTCAGGGCTATGTCGTGTAGATGATGGCCTAACAGGAGGCTTTAAAATTTTCTTTCTAGTGACCTTCGTTTGGGAGAAAAATGCAAAGGTACAAGACAGCTTTTCCTTGCCAATATCTCTCTTTTGCAAAGAGCTGCGCATTGGAAAATTCAGGGCTATGTCGTGCAGATGATGGCCTAACAGGAGGCTTTAAAATTTTCTTTCTAGTGTCCTTCGTTTGGGAGAAAAATGCAATGGTACAAGACAGCTTTTCCTTGCCAATATCTCTCTTTTGCAAAGAGCTGCGCATTGGAAAATTCAGGGCTATGTCGTGTAGATGATGGCCTAACAGGAGGCTTTAAAATTTTCTTTCTAGTGTCCTTCATTTGGGAGAAAAATGCAAAGGTACAAGACAGCTTTTCCTTGCCAATATCTCTCTTTTGCAAAGAGCTGCGCATTGGAAAATTCAGGGCTATGTCGTGTAGATGATGGCCTAACAGGAGGCTTTAAAATTTTAATTCTAGTGTCCTTCGTTTGGGAGAAAAATGCAAAGGTACAAGACAGCTTTTCCTTGCCAATATCTCTCTATTGCAAAGAGCTACGCATTGGAAAATTCAGGGCTATGCCGTTTAGATGAAGCACTAATAGGAGGCTTTAAAATTTTAATTCTAGTGTCCTTCGTTTGGGAGAAAAATGCAAAGGTACAAGACAGCTTTTCCTTGCCAATATCTCTCTTTTGCAAAGAGCTGCGCATTGGAAAATTCAGGGCCATGTCGTGTAGATGATGGCCTAACAGGAGGCTTTAAAATTATCTTTCTAGTGTCCTTCGTTTGGGAGAAAAATGCAAAGGTACAAGACAGCTTTTCCTTGCCAATATCTCTCTTTTGCAAAGAGCTGCGCATTGGAAAATTCAGGGCTATGTCGTGTAGATGATGGCCTAACAGGAGGCTTTAAAATTTTAATTCTAGTGTCCTTCGTTTGGGAAAAAAATGCAAAGGTACAAGACAGCTTTACCTTGCCAATATCTCTATTTTGCAAAGAGCTGCGCATTGGAAAATTCAGGGCTATGTCGTGTAGATGATGGCCTAACAGGAGGCTTTAAAATTTTCTTTCTAGTGTCCTTCGTTTGGGAGAAAAATGCAAAGGTACAAGACAGCTTTTCCTTGCCAATATCTCTCTTTTGCAAAGAGCTACGCATTGGAAAATTCAGGGCTATGTCGTGTAGATGATGGCCTAACAGGAGGCTTTAAAAATTTCTTTCTAGTGACCTTCGTTTGGGAGAAAAATGCAAAGGTACAAGACAGCTTTTCCTTGCCAATATCTCTCTTTTGCAAAGAGCTGCGCATTGGAAAATTCAGGGCTATGTCGTGTAGATGATGGCCTAACAGGAGGCTTTAAAATTTTCTTTCTAGTGACCTTCGTTTGGGAGAAAAATGCAAAGGTACAAGACAGATTTTCCTTGCCAATATCTCTCTTTTGCAAAGAGCTGCGCATTGGAAAATTCAGGGCTATGTCGTGTAGATGATGGCCTAACAGGAGGCTTTAAAATTTTCTTTCTAGTGTCCTTCGTTTGGGAGAAAAATGCAATGGTACAAGACAGCTTTTCCTTGCCAATATCTCTCTTTTGCAAAGAGCTGCGCATTGGAAAATTCAGGGCTATGTCGTGTAGATGATGGCCTAACAGGAGGCTTTAAAATTTTCTTTCTAGTGTCCTTCGTTTGGGAGAAAAATGCAATGGTACAAGACAGCTTTTCCTTGCCAATATCTCTCTTTTGCAAAGAGCTGCGCATTGGAAAATTCAGGGCTATGTCGTGTAGATGATGGCCTAACAGGAGGCTTTAAAATTTTCTTTCTAGTGTCCTTCGTTTGGGAGAAAAATGCAAAGGTACAAGACAGCTTTTCCTTGCCAATATCTCTCTTTTGCAAAGAGCTGCGCATTGGAAAATTCAGGGCTATGTCGTGTAGATGATGGCCTAACAGGAGGCTTTAAAATTTTCTTTCTAGTGTCCTTCGTTTGGGAGAAAAATGCAAAGGTACAAGACAGCTTTTCCTTGCCAATATCTCTCTTTTGCAAAGAGCTACGCATTGGAAAATTCAGGGCTATGTCGTGTAGATGATGGCCTAACAGGAGGCTTTAAAATTTTCTTTCTAGTGACCTTCGTTTGGGAGAAAAATGCAAAGGTACAAGACAGCTTTTCCTTGCCAATATCTCTCTTTTGCAAAGAGCTGCGCATTGGAAAATTCAGGGCTATGTCGTGTAGATGATGGCCTAACAGGAGGCTTTAAAATTTTTATTCTAGTGTCCTTCGTTTGGGAGAAAAATGCAAAGGTACAAGACAGCTTTTCCTTGCCAATATCTCTCTTTTGCAAAGAGCTGCGCATTGGAAAATTCAGGGCTATGTCGTGTAGATGATGGCCTAACAGGAGGCTTTAAAATTTTCTTTCTAGTGTCCTTCGTTTGGGAGAAAAATGCAAAGGTACAAGACAGCTTTTCCTTGCCAATATCTCTCTTTTGCAAAGAGCTACGTATTGGAAAATTCAGGGCTATGTCGTGTAGATGATGGCCTAACAGGAGGCTTTAAAAATTTCTTTCTAGTGACCTTCGTTTGGGAGAAAAATGCAAAGGTACAAGACAGCTTTTCCTTGCCAATATCTCTCTTTTGCAAAGAGCTGCGCATTGGAAAATTCAGGGCTATGTCGTGTAGATGATGGCCTAACAGGAGGCTTTAAAATTTTCTTTCTAGTGACCTTCGTTTGGGAGAAAAATGCAAAGGTACAAGACAGCTTTTCCTTGCCAATATCTCTCTTTTGCAAAGAGCTGCGCATTGGAAAATTCAGGGCTATGTCGTGTAGATGATGGCGTAACAGGAGGCTTTAAAATTTTCTTTCTAGTGTCCTTCGTTTGGGAGAAAAATGCAATGGTACAAGACAGCTTTTCCTTGCCAATATCTCTCTTTTGCAAAGAGCTGCGCATTGGAAAATTCAGGGCTATGTCGTGTAGATGATGGCCTAACAGGAGGCTTTAAAATTTTCTTTCTAGTGTCCTTCGTTTGGGAGAAAAATGCAAAGGTACAAGACAGCTTTTCCTTGCCAATATCTCTCTTTTGCAAAGAGCTGCGCATTGGAAAATTCAGGGCTATGTCGTGTAGATGATGGCCTAACAGGAGGCTTTAAAATTTTAATTCTAGTGCTACTCCGATCAACAACTGTTCCTTGGACCTCGCCTTTATCTGGAGATCGTCCAAGTACGGGATAATTATAACTCCCTTTTTTCGCAGGAGTATCATCATCTCGGCCATTACCTTGGTAAACACCCTCGGTGCCGTGGACAGACCAAACGGCAGCGTCTGGAATTGGTAATGACAGTCCTGTACCACAAATCTGAGGTACTCCTGGTGAGGAGAGTAAATGGGGACATGCAGGTAAGCATCCTTGATGTCCAGTGATACCATGTAATCCCCTTCCTCCAGGCTTGAGATAACCGCCCTGAGCGATTCCATCTTGAACTTGAACCGTTTTATATACGTGTTCAAAGATTTAAAATTTAAAATGGGTCTCACCGAACCGTCCGGTTTCGGTACCACAAACCTTATTATTTCAAAACTTGTAACCATGCCAATCACAGACAGAAGGTTTCCATTAGACACAGATCTGAGAATATACTTAACTGAACATTATGTCCCACACACAAAACCATAACACACAAATTTAAATACAGTTTGCAAACTTCAATTTCTTGCAGATTTCAACAGTTTTGCCGATTTCAAAATACGCTTAGTATTGGTTGATCAGGCCAATATTATACAGCATGATTTAAATGCAAAACATATACTGTACCCTTTGTCACAGTACTATACAAAATTTGTGCTTCTATGGAATATTTCTTCCATACATGATATGCACACTTAGGGTTAATCCTCCCTGCCCTTCCCATACGCTGGAAAAATTCGCAATCCCTGCAATTTTTCACACACGCGACACGTCTGTCAACTGGGAAGCTGCAGTAGATCCTCTTATCACAACTACAATCACAAAGCAACATGCTTAGGTTATGCTTAAAACAACCAGCAGCTCTTAGCAGCTCAGTATTGCAATATATACTTACACTCAGTTACATATAATCCCTATAACCTCGGGTTGTTCACTCTATTTTTTTCTAATGTACCCTTCTTATACACGTGTAGCTGACTAACAAGTGGAGGTGATCTATGTGCTTTTTACTTTATTTGGCTCTTGGTCCAAAGCACTTATTCATGCAATCATTCATAGAGTGAAAAACACAGGTCACTGTTTCTTTGCTCAAATCTTTGAATTAATTTTGGTATTCTTATTTACATGCAACAGCATCTGTCAATCATCATTTCCGAGTTACTTGGTCCTTCAACCGATTTGGACATAATTTTGGTATTCATTTTACAAACAAGCAACAACAAACAGGTCCCTGAGTTATTTTACTAGTTTTTTTTCAATCTCTCCACTTCTCATTCTCATATTATAAAAAATACAATCACACAGACAGCTGGCAGGTATAGAAACAGCATGTACTGGAATACAGCACATACCATGGTATTCTATACTTACCAGTGCTGTTATGACTTGGGATGTTCCTTCCATCATCAGCTGCTGGCTGGCTGGCACACCCCTTTGAGAATTTGATGAAGAGATCGAGATCTATAGTTCCAAGGACATAGCCCCCATCTGTTGAATTCTCTTGGATTAACTAAATTAACCATCTTGTTGCTGTTTGGGTTGTTAGGTAAAAGAATGAATTGAAAATGGATTTATAAAAATCAATTATTATTTATTCAAAGGGCCACGCCCGTATACAGGGGAGAAGTAGCATTCTCTCGTCCTGTGTCAAATCATTTAACAACAACATACACGTATCAACAATGAGTTTTATATAATACACAGTTACACCCCTTTTGTATATTCCTCCCATATGATTTCATACCCCAGGAATACAATGTTAGGCAATAGAGTTATGCAATATTGGGACAATTGTCAAGAATACTAAAAAGATACTCGTGAGCTTCAACTGTGTCCATATTAGGAATTACATCTGGTCTCTATGAGCTTTTAGAAAGTGCGTATGTGGAAACAATACTTAGCCAACAAAGTTGTTTTTCTCTCAGGGTGTGTAAAAAGTTCAAGATGAATTTGCTATATCATCTAGCTAGAATCAAAATGGATTCTGTTATGCTTTCATATTATACTAGTGAATATGAGAACCCTTTGCTTATTGGATGTATACATAATATACGTACTATCCCGTAGTGCACACACATAACTGTTAGGCCTTCAGCAGGTTGCCTCTGTCACAGTATTCAACACATCTTATAAAACTCTCCAGATTATTGACTTTTTAAAGTTTTTCTAGGAAACGTTTTAGATGAATGCTTATTAGCCTTTGTCAGTATGCACTTTCGCAAAGTGTCTCTGTGGCGCAATCAGTTAGTGTGTACAGCTGTTAACTAAAAGGTTGGTGGTTCAATCCCACCCAGGGATGTAATTGATCTTGTTATCAGATTTTGGTGATCTTTAAGTAGACAAGTCAAAATTTCAAACCGCCTCTTATGGTGTAGGGTACCTGGCCTTCTCTGATGTAATCAGAGTTAGATTTGATTCATTGATTTTATAAAAACAGCTAGGAAGCACAATTTAGCAGTGGTTTGCAGAGAAAAAAAATATGCTGGCAGAAAAATCCAATTGAGTGATTAAACAGCTCTTCATTTTCTGGCTTTATTTTTATGCTAACAAATTTGTTCTCTGAAAAGTGTCCACAAAGCCAAGTCTCTGATTAACACCTTTGTAAGGATGGTTTTTCACATATTACTAAATTATACTTGCTTCATTGGAAAGGCAGCAAGATGCATCCTCATTTCAATGTCTACTGAAATAATACAGGTTGACACCAGGAAACATTAACGCCACTGCATCCTTGCTGCTTTCTCATGTGGAAGTCTGTTTAATGTGAAAACAAGGTGATATCTAATTAGCACACAGGTAAGGAATTCCGAAAATCTTTATTTAAGGGTGAAGATGTTTCTCACAAAATTGTTGCCCCAATGCATCATTGAAATTCAAGCTGGAAAGATGATTTTAATATATCACTTGTACATTTTGTATTGCTCTTCTGGTGACAATGTAGTTTTTTTTTCAATTACCATTTTAATAACAGGGTAAAGAAAATTAAGTGGATTTTTGAAAGAAAACTATACTGTCAATATACTATTAAAACAAATTAAAATGGTAAAAGTTATTGTACTTTAAGTAAAAATAAAAGAGCAAAAATATCAATCCCAGTTTTGATTACTTAAATTAACAAAAAAAATGCATATAGCAAAGGATAGTTTCAATCTGCCTACCTCTGGGTTATGGGTCCAGCATGCTTCCATTGCAGTACTCTGCTGCACATGTAAGTGCAAGAGATCCTGAAGCACTCACTCATCATGGGAAAGTACCAATGTGTTTATTCGTTGGTTGATGGAAGAAACATCTTACAAAAACTCTCCAGATTATTGATTTTTTAATGTTTTTCTAGGAAACGTTCTAGATTTATGCTTATTAGCCTTTGTCAGTATGCACTTTTTGCAAAGTGTCTCTGTGGCGCAATCGGTTAGTGTGTTCGGCTATTAACCGAAAGGTTGGTGGTTCAATCCCACCCAGGGATGTAATTAAACTTGTGATCAGATTTTGGTGATATTTAAGTAGACAAGTCAAAATTTCAAACCCCCTCTTATGGTGTAGGGTACATGGCCTTCTCTGATGTAATCAGAGTTAGATTTGATTCAGTTATTTTATAAAAAAACAGCTAGGAAGCACAATTTAGCAGTGGGTTGCAGAGAAAAAAAAATATGCTGGCAGAAAAATCCAATCGAGTGATTAAACAGCTCTTCATTTTCTGGCTTTATTTTTATGCTAACAAATTTGTTCTCTGAAAAGTGTCCACAAAGCCAAGTCTCTGATTAACACCTTTGTAAGGATGGTTTTTCACCTATTACTAAATTAAACTTGCTTCATTGGAAAGGCAGCAAGATGCATCCTCATTTCAATGTCTACTGAAATAATACAAGTTGACACCAGGAAACATTAACGCCACTGCTTCCTTGCTGCTTTCTCATGTGGAAGTCTGTTTAATGTGAAAACAAGGTGATATCTAATTAGCACACAGGTAAGGAATTAAGAAAATCTTTATTTAAGGGTGAAGATGTTTCTCACAAATTTGTTGACCCAATGCATCATTGAAATTCAAGCTGGAAAGATGATTTTAATATATCACTTGTACATTTTATATTGCTCTTCTGATGACAATGTAGTTTGTTTTTGTCAATTACCATTTTAATAATAGGGTAAAGAAAATGAAGTGGATTTTTGAAAGAAAACAATACTGTCAATATACTATTAAAACAAATTAAAATGGTAAAAGTTATTGTACTTTAAGTAAAAATAAAAGAGCCAAAATATCAATCCCAGTTTTGGATTACTTAAATTAAAAAAAAAAAGCATACAGCAGAGGATAGTTTCAATCTGCCTACCTCTGGGTTATGAGCCCAGCATGCTTCCATTGCTGTACTCTGCTGCACATGTAAGTGCAAGAGATCCTGAAGCACTCACTCATCATGGGAAAGTACCAATGTGTTTCTTCGTTGGTTGATGGAAGAAACATCTTACAAAAACTCTCCAGATTATTGACTTTTTAAAGTTTTTCTAGGAAACGTTTTAGATGAATGCTTATTAGCCTTTGTCAGTATGTACTTTTGCAAAGTGTCTCTGTGGCGCAATCAGTTAGTATGTACGGCTATTAACCAAAAGGTTGGTGGTTCAATCCCACCCAGGGACCTAATTGACCTTGTTATCAGATTTTGGTGATCTTTAAGTAGACAAGTCAAAATTTCAAACCCCCTGTTATGGTGTAGGGTACCTGGCCTTCTCTGATGTAATCAGAGTTAGATTTGATTCAGTGATTTTATAAAAACATCTAGGAAGCACAATTTAGCAGTGGGTTGCAGAGAAAAAGAAATATGCTGGCAAAAAAATCAAATTGCGTGATTAAACAGCTCTTCATTTTCTGGCTTTATTTTTATGCTAACAAATTTGTTCTCTGAAAAGTGTCCACAAAGCCAAGTCTCTGATTAACACCTTTGTAGGGATGGTTTTTCACCTATTACTAAATTAAACTTGCTTCATTGGAAAGGCAGCAAGATGTATCCTCATTTCAATGTCTACTGAAATAATACAGGTTGACACCAGGAAACATTAACGCCACTGCATCCTTGCTGCTTTCTCATGTGGAAGTCTGTTTAATGTTAAAACAAGGTGATATCTAATTAGCACACAGGTAAGGAATTAAGAAAATCTTTATTTAAGGGTGAAGATGTTTCTCACAAAATTGTTGACCCAATGCATCATTGAAATTCAAGCTGGAAAGATGATTTTAATATATCACTTGTACATTTTGTATTGCTCTTCTGGTGACAATGTAGTTTGTTTTTGTCAATTACCATTTTAATAATAGGGTAAAGAAAATGAAGTGGATTTTTGAAAGAAAACAATACTGTCAATATACTATTAAAACAAATTAAAATGGTAAAAGTTATTGTACTTTAAGTAAAAATAAAAGAGACAAATTATCAATCCCAGTTTTGGATTACTTTAATTAACAAAAAAAAATGCATATAGCAGAGGATAGTTTCAATCTGCCTACCTCTGGGTTATGGGCCCAGCATGCTTCCATTGCAGTACTCTGCTGCACATGTAAGTGCAAGAGATCCTGAAGCACTCACTCATCATGGGAAAGTACCAATGTGTTTCTTCGTTGGTTGATGGAAGAAACATCTTACAAAAACTCTCCAGATTATTGACTTTTTAAAGTTTTTCTAGGAAACGTTTTAGATGAATGCTTATTAGCCTTTGTCAGTATGGACTTTTGCAAAGTGTCTCTGTGGCGCAATCAGTTAGTATGTACGGCTATTAACCATAAGGTTGGTGGTTCAATCCCACCCAGGGACCTAATTGACCTTGTTATCAGATTTTGGTGATCTTTAAGTAGACAAGTCAAAATTTCAAACCCCCTGTTATGGTGTAGGGTACCTGGCCTTCTCTGATGTAATCAGAGTTAGATTTGATTCAGTGATTTTATAAAAACAGCTAGAAAGCACAATTTAGCAGTGGGTTGCAGAGAAAAAAAATATGCTGGCAGAAAAATCCAATTGAGTGATTAAACAGCTCTTCATTTTCTGGCTTTATTTTTATGCTAACAAATTTGTTCTCTGAAAAGTGTCCACAAAGCCAAGTCTCTGATTAACACCTTTGTAAGGATGGTTTTTCACCTATTACTAAATTAAACTTGCTTCATTGGAAAGGCAGCAAGATGCATCCTCATTTCAATGGTAAGTCAACCTTCTTGCCCTATGTTCCCTGTCAACGGATGAAGACGCATCATTATCTACCGCAGTCATTTTGGCCCAATAGATATGCAAGAAGTTTAGATTCCCCTTTCTTTGCAGGTAAAGGAAGGAAAAGGAAGAGGTCTGTAGCCTCTTCAAGATCGCAGGACCAGAGATTGTCCTCTGCTTCTGCCAAATCCACTGCATGACACTGGGGCTTTCTTGCAGGAGCCCACACCAGTGGGGGCACGTCTAAAACTCTTCAGTCAGTTCTGGATTCATTCGGACCTGGACTCGTGGGTTTTACAAATAGTGTCCCAAGGGTACAAACTGGGGTTTCAAGACGTTCCCCCTCACCGATTGTTCAAATTGGCCTTAGTCAGCAGGGAGAAGGTTTTTATTCAAGCCTCTTCGTGGTCCCGAAGCCGGACGGCTCAGTCAGACCAATCTTAAATCTGAAATCCCTCAATTTCTTCCTAAAGAAATTCAATTTCAAGATGGAATTTCTCAGGGCAGTGATCTCCAGTCCGGAGGACGGAGATTTCATGGTTTTGGTAGACATAAAGGATGCCTACTTACATGTTCCCATTTAGCCACTGCCTCAAGCTACCTAAGGTTTGCAATTCAGGATTGTCATTACCAATTTCAGACATTGCCGTTTGGTCTGTCCACGGCTCCGAGGATTTTCACCAGGGTGATGGCGGAAATTATGGTTCTCCTTCGCAAGCAAGAAGTCACAATTATCCCGTACTTGGATGATCTCCTGATAAAGGCGAGATCCAGGGACCAGTTGGTGCAAAACATTGCACTCTCCCTGACAGTTCTTCAACAACATGGTTGGCTCCTAAACTTGCCAAAATCGCAGTTGGTCCCAATGACGCGGTTGTTGTTTTTGGGAGTCATACTGTTAGGCGCCGGGGTCCGCTTGATGGTCTGCGCGGCCCGGCGCCTAGCAACTAGAGACGCCGTGCACGTACAGCCGCCGGCTCCCTAGCAACGCTAGACGCCGGGCGCGCTGAGCCGCACGGACCCTAGCAACGGGGACGCCACTGGCGGACCGCGTTCCCCATTGCTAGGCTTTAGGAAATTAAGATATTCACCTGCTCTCTGGCCGTGCAGCAAGGCAGCTGCACGGCATTTATTCTAATCAGCCTTTAGCAGCTGATTGGAGGACTCCTTGTTAAATACACTCCCAGGGCTTCTCACAGACGCCGGTAATAGCTTCCTGCATGCTGCCTTTGTTTGCTGAGAGTCTGTTTCCAGTCCTGCTGTATCCGGTCATTCCAGTCCGCAGAAGTCCGGTATTCGGGAGTTATCATCTCATCCCAAGAGGTCGTTTGGTTCCCTGGAGTCCTGACTGATCACCGTTTTATATCCAGTGGTGTTCGTGAGTTGCGGCTCTGCCGTGTGTTGCGGCTCAGCTGCTTTACCTTTTATATTTTGTGTTTGGAGCACTTGCGGAGGGTTCCGCTTCCACAAGTCCTCTCTGGTACTTGGCGGTGCCGGGTAGGAGAATTGGACAAGTGGATATTTTGGTTGTCCTTTTTCCTGGCGGTTTCTCCGCACATATTATAGTTTTGAGTTTGCTTAGCCCCTGGCCTGGTTGTTTAGTTAGAGGGCCTCTTGTTATCACCCTGTCTCAGGTTTCCCTTTGTCTCTCATTAAGACCGGGGGGCATCGAAGTTGGGCAGACATAATCCGCCCTTCAAACGCGGCTGCCAAGGGCTCAAGAAACCATAGTCTCGCAGGGGATTTCTGACAACACGGGTGAGACAACAGAGTTAGGGCGCCAGGGGCTATTTTCCTGTCCTGCTCCCTTCCCCAGCATTCTGTTCCAGTGCTCCAGTCTTTGCCATAAGATCTTCTCTGACCAGAGTGCTGGAATCATAACATTATTACCGGCCATACCAAAACTTAAAATTAAACAGGGTTTAATTTTTTCTCATTCAGTTTTGTGAGAGTTTATCGGCCTCATGAATCCAACAGGTTTAGGGCCAAATCCTGGTCAGCTCTTAGTCAGCCAGATTCTAGAACTTACTCAGATGGTTCAGGATCTTTCTCTTCGGGTGAAGTCGCAGGAAGATCTTTTGCGAGCTTCCCCAAGGGTAGTCCCTGAACCAAAGATGCATTTGCCTGACCGTTTTTCTGGTGATAGAAAAGAGTTTTTTTAATTTTAAAGAATCCTGTAAACTTTATTTTCGTTTAAGACCGACTTCCTCGGGTACTGAATCTCAGCGGGTCGGGTTTATTATTTCTTTGCTCCAGGGGGATCCTCAGACCTGGGCATTTGGTTTAAGAGCAGAGGATCCGGCATTGTTGTCAATTGACGCTTTTTTTGAGTCTTTAGGGCTCTTGTATGATGACCCTGATAGAGAGGCGTCCGCTGAAAGTCAGTTGCGCGCTCTCAGACAGGGTAGAAATCCTGCAGAGGTTTATTGTACGGAGTTTCGCCGTTGGTCGAACGACTGTGGCTGGAATGACCCAGCCCTGCGCAGTCAGTTTCGCCTCGGCTTATCAGAGTCTATAAAAGACAGTCTCCTTCAGTACCCCGCTCCTGAGACTCTCGATAAACTCATGGAGCTTTCTATTAAGATTGATCGTCGTCTCAGAGAGCGGAGGGCTGAAAAGGGAGCACCTGTAAGGTCAAGTCCGTGTGTATATTCCATTCCTGAAGACGTAGAGGAGACCATGCAGATGGGTCTCTTCCGGCTGTCTCCTGAAGAAAGAGCCAGAAGGCAAAATTCTGGTCTTTGTCTGTACTGTGGGGGTAAGGGACATTTTGCTCGTAATTGTCCGAACAAGTCGGGAAACGCTTTGACCAGGTGAATTGTGAGGGGGTTCACCTAGGTCTGCAGCTTATCTCCTCGAATAACTCCCTTTTAGTCCCAGTTAAAGTTTCCTTTGGCAGCCTCAGTTCTTTGGTGTCGGCTTTTGTTGACAGTGGAGCTGCAGGAAACTTTATGGATTTAACTTGGGCTAAGGCCTTAGGCATTCCTCAGTTACCTTTGGGTAGGTGTGTCACCATGCATGGCTTAGATGGGAGTCCGCTGTCTAATGGGATTATTTCTCTCTGTACACCCCCTGTACTACTTACAGTAGGAGCTCTACATTCCGAGAAAATCGAGTTCTTTCTTACACATTGCCCAGCAGTTCCAGTTGTTCTGGGTCACCCTTGGCTGGCCTTTCATAATCCCACCATTGATTGGCGGTCGGGGGAGATTTCACATTGGGGTACTTTTTGTGATAAGGAATGTATCACGTTTCCAGTCAGAGTAGCAGCTATCATTCCAGAACTCATTCCGGTGGAATACCAGGAGTTTGCTGATGTTTTCTCCAAAGGCAATGCGGACATTCTGCCTCCCCATCGGCCTTATGATTGTGCTATTGAGTTAATTCCTGGTGCCGCATTGCCAAAGGGAAGATTATATGCATTATCCGGGCCAGAAACTGCGGCTATGAATGATTATGTAAAGGAGAGCCTTGAGAAAGGATTTATTAGACCATCAAAATATCCTTTAAGTGCAGGCTTCTTCTTTGTGGAGAAAAAGGATGGCTCGCTTAGACCTTGCATTGATTTTAGAGCCCTGAATAAGATCTCAGTTAAAAACACCTATCCTTTGCCGTTGATTTCTGTACTCTTTGATCAGTTACGTTCTGCTGTGATTTTTTCTAAAATTGACCTTAGAGGAGCGTACAACCTCATCCGAATTAAATCTGGAGATGAGTGGAAAACGGCCTTCAGTACTCAGTCGGGTCACTACGAATACCTAGTGATGCCGTTCGGCCTGTCCAATGCTCCGGCAGTTTTTCAAGACCTCATTAACGATGTGCTCCGTGACTTCCTAGGGAAATTCGTGGTCGTTTACTTAGACGACATCCTGATTTTTTCTAAATCAATGGAACAACATGTTACCCAGGTGCGTCTGGTTCTTCAAAAGTTATGTGAGAATCATTTATATGCCAAGCTGGAGAAGTGTGAGTTTCATGTCACGGAAGTATCTTTTTTAGGGTACATAATTTCCCCTCAGGGATTTTCCATGGAACCAAAGAAACTCCAGGCCATCCTTAGTTGGGCGCAACCCACCAATTTAAAAGCAATTAAGCGTTTTTTAGGGTTTGCGAATTATTATAGGAGGTTCATTCATTCTTTTTCTGACCTGGTTGCTCCCATTGTAGCTCTGACAAAGAAAGGAGCGGATCCTACCAACTGGTCGCGTGAAGCTGAGTTGTCCTTCCGGGCCTAGAAACAAGCCTTTGTCTCGGCTCCAGTCCTCAGACATCCTAATCCGGAATTGCCCTTTGTGGTGGAGGTTGATGCCTCGGAGGTTGGAGTGGGGGCTATCCTTTCTCAAAAGGATCCGGAGTCTCTGGAGTTATATCCTTGTGCCTTTATGTCCAGGAAATTCTCCTCCGCTGAATCCAACTATGACGTTGGTAATCGGGAGTTACTGGCGGTAAAATGGGCTTTCGAGGAGTGGAGGCATTGGCTGGAGGGAGCAAAACATACTATTTCGGTATTGACTGACCATAAGAACCTGCAATAGATTGAATCGGCTAAGCGGCTTAATGCCCGGCAGGCACGTTGGGCATTATTTTTTACGCGTTTCAAATTTATAATCACTTTCAGGCCTGGTTCCAAGAATACTAAGGCTGATGCCCTGTCACATAGCTTTCTTCTGGTTCACAATAACAATCCTGTTACCCCCATACTTCCATCTTCGGTCATCTGGGCGGGCCTCACACAAGATTTATTTACCCAGTTAAAACAGCTTCAACACCAAGCTCCTAGAATTACTCCTGCTGGTCGTCTTTACGTCCCTGAGTTTTTGAGAGTTACTGTTTTAACGGAATTCCATGATAACAAAGTTTCAGGGCATCCAGGAGTCTCTAAGACATTGGAGTTAGTCTCTCGCTCAGTATGGTGGCCTGGTCTTTCTAAAGACGTCAAGGAATTTGTTTATTCATGTCAGGTTTGTGCACAGCATAAGGTTCCCCGTTCCTTGCCCATCGGGCAACTTATGCCCTTAAATGTTCCTCTCAGGCCGTGGTCTCATATTTCCATGGATTTTGTGGTTGACCTTCCCCTTTCAGCCGGATTCCGAGTCATATGGGTGGTAGTGGACCGTTTTAGTAAAATGGCTCATTTTATTGCTCTTCCCCGATTGCCTTCTGCCCAAGGGTTGGCAGTTTTGTTTCTCCGCCATGTATTCAGGCTTCATGGGTTACCTACTGATATTGTTTCTGATCGGGGTCCACAATTCATCGCACAATTCTGGAAATGTTTTTGTGCCTCATTGAAGATGAAATTGTCGTTAACATCCGGTTACCACCCACAATCCAACGGGCAAACCGAACGAGTTAACCAATCATTGAAACAATATTTGCGCTTGTATTCAGCCAAACTCCAGAATGATTGGTCCGAGTTTCTTCCGTTGGCTGAATTTGCTTACAATAATTCTTGTCATTCCTCCACTAAAGAGTCTCCATTCTTTTCAGTTTTTGGTTTTCACCCCAGAGCTAATTCTTTTTTTCATCATTCCTCAGTCTCCTCGCTTACCTTAACCTCCCATCTCAGAGCCATTTGGAAAAAGGTGCACCTTGCTCTCAGAAAAGCGGCCTTTCGAGAGAAGAAATTTTCTGACAGGCTCCGACGTCCTTGCACTTTTAAGGTGGGAGATAGGGTGTGGTTGTCGACTCGCAACATCAGGCTTCGACAATCCTCAGCTAGACTGGGACCCAAATTTATTGGGCCATTTCTTATTATTAAAAGAGTCAACCCAGTTGCCTTTCGGTTACGTTTACCAAGATCTCTCAGGATTGGAAATACGTTTCATTGTTCCCTGTTGAAACAATACGTTTCTTCCAGTAGATTTCCTCGGAAGATCTCTCAGGGTAGATCTCCAGTGGATGTACAGGGACAACAGGAGTTCTTGGTAGAGAAGGTTCTCGATTCCAAATTGTCCCGGGATCGGCTGTATTTTCTGGTTCACTGGAAAGGCTATGGTCCGGAGGAAAGGTCTTGGGTCCTGGATAAGGATCTTCATGCCCCGAGGCTCAAGAGGGCATTTTTTCGGGAATTTCCTCAGAAACCTGGCTTTAGGGGTTCCTTGACCCCTCCTCAAGGGGGGGGTACTGTTAGGCGCCGGGGTCCGCTTGATGGTCTGCGCGGCCCGGCGCCTAGCAACTAGAGATGCCATGCACGTACAGCCGCCGGCTCCCAAGCAATGCTAGACGCCGGGCGCGCTGAGCCGCACGGACCCTAGCAACGGGGACGCCACTGGTGGACCGCGTTCCCCGTTGCTAGGCTTTAGGAAATTAAGATATTCACCTGCTCTCTGGCCGTGCAGCAAGGCAGCTGCACGGCATTTATTCTAATCAGCCTTTAGCAGCTGATTGGAGGACTCCTTGTTAAATACACTCCCAGGGCTTCTCACAGATGCCGGTAATAGCTTCCTGCATGCTGCCTTTGTTTGCTGAGAGTCTGTTTCCAGTCCTGCTGTATCCGGTCATTCCAGTCCACAGAAGTCCGGTATTCGGGAGTTGTCATCTCATCCCAAGAGGTCGTTTGGTTCCCTGGAGTCCTGACTGATCACCGTTTTATATCCAGTGGTGTTCGTGAGTTGCGGCTCTGCCATGTGTTGCGGCTCAGCCGCTTTACCTTTTATATTTTGTGTTTGGAGCATTTGCGGAGGGTTCCGCTTCCACAAGTCCTCTCTGGTACTCGGCGGTGCCGGGTAGGAGAATTGGACAAGTGGATATTTTGGTTGTCCTTTTTCCTGGCGGTTTCTCCGCACATATTATAGTTTTGAGTTTGCTTAGCCCCTGGCCTGGTTGTTTAGTTAGAGGGCCTCTTGTTATCACCCTGTCTCGGGTTTCCCTTTGTCTCTCATTAAGACCGGGGGGCATCGAAGTTGGGCAGACATAATCCGCCCTTCAAACGCGGCTGCCAAGGGCTCAAGAAACCATAGTCTCGCAGGGGATTTCTGACAACACGGGTGAGACAACAGAGTTAGGGCGCCAGGGGCTATTTTCCTGTCCTGCTCCCTTCCCCAGCATTCCGTTCCAGTGCTCCGGTCCTTGCCATAAGATCTTCTCTGACCAGAGTGCTGGAATCATAACACATACTGGACACAGAAGAGGTTTTCTTCCAGTGGAAAGGCTATGGAGATCCAGAGTCTGGTCAAACAAATTCTGAAACCAGCAAGAGTGTTAATCCATCAATGCATTCAGTTGCTGGGGAAGATGGTTGTGGCCTACGAGGCCATTCAGTTTGGCAGGTTCCATGCCAGAGTGTTCCAGTGGGACCTGTTGGACAATTGGTCCGGATCCCACCTACACATGCACCGGAGGATAATCCTGTCTTCCAAGACCAGAATCTCACTCCATTGGTGGCTGCACAGTTCTCACCTCCTAGAGGGGCGATGGTTCGGGATCCAGGACTGGATCCTAGGGACCACAGATGCAACCCTCCGAGGCTGGGGAAAACGTCCAAGGAAGATGGTCAAGTCAGGAAAGTTGTCTCCACATAAATGTTCTGGAGTTAAGGGCCATTTAATAACTGCAGACACAGTACACACTGGGACGGGTGCCCAGCATCCTCAACAGACTAAGAGAAAAGGATTTACCGGTAGGTATTAAAATCCTAGTTTCTCTAACATCCTAGAGGATGCTGGGGACTCCGTAAGGACCATGGGGATAGACGGGCTCCACAGAGTTCATGATCTTCACTGAGGTAGCGCACAGCACTGCAGCTGTGCGCCATTGCTCCCATACACCTCACATACTCCGGTCACTGTAAGGGTGCAGGGCGCAGGGGGGGCGCCCTGGGCAGCAATATAAACCTCTTTTTGGCAAAAATATAACATATATACAGCTGGGCACTGTATATATGTATGAGCCCCCACCAATTTTACAGTTTAAGCGGGACAGAAGCCCGCCGCCGAGGGGGCGGGGCTTCTCCATCAGCACTCACCAGCGCCATTTTTTCTCCACAGCACCGCTGAGAGGAAGCTCCCCGGACTCTCCCCTGCTTATACCACGGTAGAGAAGAGGGTTGAAAAGAGAGGGGGGGCACATAATTCGGCCCAAATTACATACAGCAGCGCTACTGGACAAACATTAAGTTACTGTGTTATTCCTGGGTTATATAGCGCTGGGGAGTGCGCTGGCATACTCTCTCTCTGTCTCTCCAAAGGGCCTTGTGGGGAAACTGTCTTCAGAAAAAGTATTCCCTGTGTGTGTGGTGTGTCGGTACACGTGTGTCGACATGTCTGAGGAAGAAGGCTATATTAGAGAGGAGCGGGAGCAAATTAATGTGGTGTCTCCGCTGACACCTGATTGGATGGATATGTGGAATGTTTTAAATGCTAGTGTAAACTCATTGTACAAAAGATTAGACAAGGCTGAAGCTTTGGGACAGTCAGGGACTCAACCCATGCCTGATCCTATGTTGCAGGGACTGTCAGGGTCTCATAAGCGCCCACTATCCCAGATTGTTGACACAGATACCGACACGGATTCTGACTCCAGTGTCGATTACGATGATGCAAAGTTACAGCCAAAATTGGCAAAATCCATTCGATATATGATTATGGCAATAAAAGATGTTTTGCACATCACAGAGGAACCCCCTGTCCCTGACAAGAGGGTACATATGTACAAGGGAAAGAAGCCTGAGGTAACCTTTGAGGGGGTCACACGAGCTGAACGAGTTATGTGAAAAAGCTTTGGAATCTCCAGATAAAAGACTGCAGATTTCCAAAAGGATTCTTATGGCGTATCCTTTTCCATCAACGGATAGGTTACGATGGAAATCCTCCCGTAGGATGGACAAAGCATTAACACGCACAGCTACAGTTGGAAAATCAAATTTTTTACCTTATGTTCCCTCACAGCATAAGAAAGCTCCGCATTATCAAATGCAGTCCTTTCGGTCACAAAGAAACAAGAAAGTGCGAGGTGCGTCCTTTCTTGCCAGAGGTAGGTGCAGAGGAATAAAGCTGCACAACACAGCTAGTTCCCAGGAACAGAAGTCCTCCCCGGCCTCTACAAAATCTACCTCATGACGCTGGGGCTCCACTGGCAGAGTCCGGCCCATGTGATGTCATGCAGCTGCTCTGACCACGCCTCCTGTTTCTCCGTTGCTGACCCCATTTTGAAACCGTGCCCCGCACCGCTCCATCTCTGACTTGGAAATGGAGTGTTGTTGACCCCCCTCCCCCCCCCCCTTCACCGATTCACAGGCAGAGGTGATCGCATTATCTGCGGGGTGCCGCAGAAAATGCAGGTGGATGCGTATGCTCTTAGCAGTTTTTGCAGTTGGATTGCGATCCAACCTGAATCAGGCCCCATTACCTATCACAATGCACTGCGGGTAGTACAAAATGGGGTTAATATAGGAGAAAAAACCCCAGAGCTGTGCTCCTTAACTGTCCCTGGTGGCTAGTGGAGCGGCTGCCCAGTAATCAGTGTCCACGCCAGTGCGCACACGGCCCGCCCCCATCAGCGGCCTCGTGATCCCGGAGGGCGGTGTGTGTGTGACTGACCTTAGGAAGAAACCGGAGCCTCCGCTGCAGTGACCCAGCAACCGGGGCACGGGAGTATACTGCGCCACTGGGAGTGATGGAGCTGCAGTAAAGAGGTCTATTAGACCTAGCCTGCTGCAGCCCTTGTAGATTCTTATAAAAAA